>NC_053023.1:277700264-277801874 GCF_003073215.2 Triticum urartu
ATTTCGTCCAAGGCTTCATGCACTCCTTATGGCGGCTTCAAAGTCCTGAAATCATCACTTGTAACTCCGTTCTTGATCCCCTTGCGCATGCCATCAACTCCATTCGTGTTCTTGCTCCAATGTTCATCCTTCTCCAAGCTAGGACCTTCATTTGTAAGCAAAACAAATGTATCCAATTTAGGCAGCATCATAATCTCATGAACATTAGAATCATTACCAAGAAACGAAAGTACCTGGTAATTTAATTGGCGTGCGCGAGCTCTAGTAATTGGTCCAGTATATGTAACAGTAGGGGCTGTGGGTGTAACAATGGTATTGATGTCCTCATCATAAAAACTGCCTGGGGTCTCCAGACTTTTTTTTCGAAACCTACGCAGGCAAGGAAACACGAATCGGAAAGTAGACGGACCTCGAAAACAAATCTAATATGAAAGGAACTCGGATTGGTGGTGGATATATGATGGTAGGATATGGCAGCGGTGGTGGTATATGGATACAGATTGGTGGTGGTATATGGATACGGATTGGTGATGGTATATGGAGACGGATTGGTGATGGTATATGGAGACGGATTAGTGGCGGATAAGCGGTGGTGGTAGATGGCAGGGGCGATGATGATGGTGCGGCGGCGGCATGACAACTTATGACCAGAACTCGAAGCTCTAAAAGACTAGACTGTAAGACCAGCAACTAGACCCGACGATGCAACCGCAAATTCAACAAAGCAAAATACTGAAAAGACTATGCAAAGGCTCAGATTGGTTCGGATATGTTGAACTAACCCTAAAAATTTTTTGGCTTTTTTTTGTGGACTGTAGGTATGAAGAACAGACTCGATCTAAACTATGAAAAACTGTAAAATCTCACCGAGCAACCTGGAAATCTGATACCACTTGATAGAGGCAAAGGTGTCCCGATGTTTCGATGAGATGGTGGCTATCGTTTCTGTGGGAGTCGACCTTGACGATCTGACTACGAACGTGCAAGACGTCGCGCCTTAGCAATCGCTAAACCAACTTCCGAGGGGTTATTGACCACGCCGGAGTATGATCAACCTGACCACGAGGGTCTGTTTCCTGCGAGCAAACGAAGAACTAGCAAGAAACTGAGATTGCAATCTGGATATTGCGAATATAAGATGAAAGCTTTATTGATCAAGGTGGGGTTCTGTGACGTCTTGGTCTAGTCGTTGGGCACAAACGAAGTACGCGAAGTTGCAGCTATGGCGAACTTTTAATCTAAACAAAACCCAAAGTCTAAACGATGCCCTAAGGGCTGTATATATGGAGGAGAGAGGGGGAATTTCGTGGCCCTTGGTGGAGGGGTCCGAAACCAACCCTAACTCTTGTTTACCCACACATACGGACTCTAAAAACAGCCTATACTTAAGTACTTCGAAAATACATGGGCCTGGCCCAATAATAAGGTGACGCATCACCTAGAATAGCCTCTGGACGAAATTTATGAAGTGGCATCTTGTATATTTCGTCCCATGCTTCATGCACTCATTATGGTGGCTTTAGAGTCCTGGAATCATCACTTGTAACTCCGTTCTTGTTCCCCTTGCGCATGCCATCATCTCCATGCTTGAACTGGCTCCAAGGTTCATCTTTCTTGTCCATGCTAGGCCCTTCATTTGTAAGCAAAACAAATGTATCCAATTTAGGCAGCATCATATTCTCATGAACATTAGAATCGTTACCAAGAAACGAAAGTACCTGATAAATCAATTGGCGTGCGCGAGCTCTAGTAATTGGTCCAGTATGTATAGCAGCAGGGGTTGTGGGTGTAACAATGGTATTGATGTCCACATCATCAAGTAAAACGTCTACGCAACACTACTCTCCTACAACCTTCTCTTGCAAAGATTTGGCCTAAAATATCAAGAACACAAGCATCTCCCCAAAAACCTAGAGACAAGAGAACCAACAAGAAAGAGAGGGATTTGGGGAAAAACCTTGGTCCATGGCAAGGGGAAGTGGTGGGGAAAGATCCCACCGGTCGGAATCCAAAGAGAGCAGCCGGAGATGGAGATCCAGCGAGGGACTCTGGCCCCATTCTTGAGCGAGAGAGAGAGAGAAACGATGTGGGGGAAACAGACGAATGGGTATGGGGAAGTTAGAACCCCCCGTTCCCGTCCTTATCCCCACGCGCCTCCGACAGCGCGGTAGTACCGCATATCATCACGGTAGTACCGCTTGGGCGGAAGGACCGCACCAAAGCGGTAGTACCGCTCCCCCAGGCGGTAGTACCGCGCTGGGCCGG
Source organism: Triticum urartu (assembly GCF_003073215.2). Classification (NCBI taxonomy): domain Eukaryota; kingdom Viridiplantae; phylum Streptophyta; class Magnoliopsida; order Poales; family Poaceae; genus Triticum; species Triticum urartu. The sequence continues at coordinate 277,702,530 of NC_053023.1, forward strand.
TAGTACCATACACTCCACGCACGGTAGTACCGTGGCAGGCCGCGGTAGTACCGTGAGCTCAAGAAGAACCAAATTTCCAACACAAGAGAAAGAGTGGTCTTCGCACAGAAACTTCAGACGAACACCACACCACCCAACAAGTTCAAACACGAGGAGAAGAAGGGGCAAAACGACAACAAGAGACGACCACGAGACACAACCTCTCCAATGAGAGGGCGGTGGCCGGAGTGTAACACCCCGTATGTAACCTGCCATATTTGTATTCCAACTCTTGCCATTTGCGGCACTAAGCTATGATAGTTCCTCATTGTCGGGTTTTTGTCTCTGTGTTGCTTTTGTCTTTGTCATGCATCTCATATCATGTCATCATGTGCATCGCATTTGCATACGTGTTCGTCTCATGCATCCGAGCATTTTCCCCGTTGTCCGTTTTGCATTCTGGTGCTCCTATGTCCTCCGGTGTCCCCTTTTACCTCTTTTTCGTGTGCGGGTGTTAAACGTTTGATACTCCAACGGTTAACCGAGGGACCGAAAAGGCCTCGTGTGTGTTGCAGCCCAACACCCCTCCAAAGTGGCCCAAAACCCACCTAAACCTCTTCCATCTTCTAGGTCGTTCGATCACGATCGCGTGGCCGCAAACCGTGCTCAATTTGGAGCCTCCTAGCTCCTCCTACCTATAAAAAGGCCACTCCCTCGAAAATTCCAGATCAATACACCCCCTAACCCTAGCCCCGCTACCCTCCGCACGGCCGGACACGTCCGCCGCCACCGGACGCAATCGCCGCGCCAACCACCGGGCGCCACGTGGCACCGCGCGCCCCACATCGCCGCCTCATCCACGCCGGCCCGCTCGGCCCAGGGCGGGCCCTCCCCGGCCCGGCACGCCAGCCGCCCACGCCCGCTTCGCGCCGCCGCCTCCCTATTCGCCGACCGCCGCGCCCTGCTCGCCAGCTCGCCGCCATCGCCGGCCGCCACCATCCCCGTCCCGCGTCACCCTCCTCGCCGCCCCGCCCGGCGCCGCCGCTGCCATCGCCGCCGTCCGCCGCTCGTGATCCCGCTCTCCGGCCTCCTCCTCGACCTCTGAGCTCCGGCCACCTCGGTCTCCGGCCGTCTATAGTGATTCTGGCCATCCTCGGATTGCGTGCCCGATCTGGATCTGGATCTGAGAGGGTTGACTTTTGCCCCAACCCTAGCATTTTTATGCATTTTCATCATGCTATATCTCTGCATTCGTGGCTCCGTTTTGGGCGTGTAGCATATCAAATTGTTCGTCTCGACGAGTACTTCAATTCATCTCATTGCATCATGTTCATTTGAGGTCATCTTGATGCCCTAAATGCTGTTGCAAGAGTGCTAGTTTATATTAGTTTCATATCTTTATCAGGTTTTGGACATTTGTCATTTTTGCCATGATTGTTGTGTGTCTCCTATGAACTTGAGCCCTACATGTGTTTTGAAGTATGGCATGCCATCTTTACAGGGATGTATGCCATATATTTTTGTGATCTCTGTGGTGACTAGCACAAGCATGCAAAGTAGCTCTCGTAATGTTGCTGATTTCAGGGACTTAGAAATCTTCTAAGTCATTTTCCTGATTATATTTTTATGCCATGTATTCATGTTGCTACGGAGTGATCCATGCCTCTTTTGAGCATGATCAGTAGTTTTGTAGATATTGTTGTGCTCTATCCATCCATGTCTTTGTTTCCAATTATGGAGCACCCTAGCTTGACTCAATCGAGCTCTACTTTTGCTATAAAATGTTCCTGGCAGAATGTTTACATGTTAAGCATTTTTGCCGAGGTTGTTGTAGTTGATCCATGCATGCTATGATATTGTTCTTGCCATGTTTAGCTTCTATGCCATGTCTACTTGCTGGGTGTATGCTTAGTTTGTCATGCAATGCCTTGTGGTGAGTGCATCGAGCTCGTAAACATGCCTACTTAATATCTGTTTTGCCATGTTCCAGTTTTCTACTAAGTCTGAATTCTGTTAACGATATTTGCTATGTTCACATGGTTGCCATTGTATTTTCTGATCCCTTTTGGCTTATGGTCAGTAAGGGACTTTTGTTGTATGCTTTGAGTAGCTTCATGCCATGCCTTGCTTTGCCTTGATATGTTCCTGTAGCATGTTGTTATCTTGCTCTAAACATTGCTTCCTGATGTTAAATTCCTGACATGTTATTTTCACTAAGTCTGTAACCTGTTATCTTTTGCACTTTTGCCATGCTTGTTTGAACCTGCTACTGAGTGAATTAGCCGTAGCTCAGTGTTCATCTTTTGTCAAGCATCTTGAGTGTATCCCTTCCATGTATTTTGTTGTTATGTTAGGGTGCAGTAGCTTGTTGTTATTGAGGCATTTAAATGGCCTCATGCTATTAATCGCAGATCGGTGCCATATTTGTTTTGCTTGTCATTTGCAAACCGTGCATCCGATTCCGGTGATCTTTATATCGATTTCGACCGAAATCAACTCATCTTTCCAGTGGCACTCTTGGTTTTCCAAGTTGAGGCCAGGTTCAATCATTCCTTTCCGAAGCATGCATATGCATTGCATATCGCATCCTGCATATCATGACATGTTTTGCATCATGTTGTTTGTGCATTGCACGTGGTTGATTGTGTCTCCCTTTGCTTGTGTTCTCGCTTTGGGTAGAGCCAGGAGATGAGTACGTGATCGAGGAACCAGTTGAGTACGCTTACGAGGATCAAGCTAACGTCTACTCGGAGAGCTTTGCATGCAAGATGACCATACCCTCGAAATCACTTCTATCTTTGCTTGCTAGATGCTTGCTCTATTGCTATGCCTATGCTATGATACCTACCACTTGCTTATCATGCCTCCCATATTGCCATGTCAAACCTCTAACCCACCTTGTCCTAGCAAACCGTTGTTTGGCTATGTTACCGCTTTGCTTAGCCCCTCTTATAGCGTTGCTAGTTACAGGTGAAGATTGGAGTTTGTTCCTTGTTGGAACATGTTTATTGTTGGGATATCATTATTATATCTTGTCTAATTTAATGCATCTATATACTTGGTAAAGGGTGGAAGGCTCGGCCTTATGCCTGGTGTTTTGTTCCACTCTTGCCGCCCTAGTTTCGGTCATACCGGTGTTACGTTCCTTGATTTTGCGTTCCTTACACGGTTGGGTTATAATGGGAACCCCTTGACAGTTCGCCTTGAATAAAACTCCTCCAGCAATGCCCAACATTGGTGTTACCATTTGCCACCTAGCCTCTTTTTCCCTTGGGTTTCCGGAGCCCGAGGGTCATCTTTATTTAAACCCCGCTGGGCCAGTGCTCCTCTGAGTGTTGGTCCGAACCGAGTAGACTGCGGGGCCACCTCGGGGCAACTTGAGGGTTGGTTTTACTCTTAGGATGTCTCATCTGAGTGTGCCCTGAGAACGAGATATGTGCAGCTCCTATCGGGATTTGTCGATACATTCGGGCGGCTTTGCTGGTTTAGTTTTACCATTGTCGAGATGTCTTGTAACCGGGATTCTGAGTCTGATCAGATTGTCTTGGGAGAAGGAATATCCTTCGTTGACCGTGAGAGCTTGTGATGGGCTAAGTTGGGACTCCCCTGCAGGGATTTGAACTTTCGAAAGCCGTGCCCACGGTTATGGGAAGATGGGAATTTGTTAATGTCCAGTTGTAGATAACCTGAAACTTAACTTAATTAAAATGAATCAACTGAGTGTGTGGCCATGATGGTCTCTTTTCGGCAGAGTCCGGGAAGAGAACACGGTCTCGTGTTTATGCTTGAACGTAGGTTGTTCTAGGATCACTTCTTGATCATAGTTTCTCGACCGTGCCTTGCCTTTCTCTTCTCACTCTCATTTGCGTATGTTAGCCATCATATATGCTAGTGCTTGCTGTAGCTCCACCTCATACCTTTTACCCTTCCTATAAGCTTAAATAGACTTGATCGCGAGGGCGTGAGATTGCTGAGTCCCCCGTGACTCATAGATTACTTCCAAAACCAGATGCAGGGAACGATGATACCGCTCCAGGAGATTCGACTGAGCTCAAGTGGGAGTTCGATGAGGACTCAGGACGATACTACGTTTCCTTTCCAGACGATCAGTAGTGGAGCCCAGTTGGGGCGATCCGGGACTTTGTTGCATTTTGGGGTTGTTCTTTATTTTGGTTCCGTAGTCGGACCTTGATTGTATCTGGATGAATGTAATGATGTTTATGCTATTGTGTGACGTGGCGAGTGTAAGCCAACTATGTACCTCATTTCCTTATTCATTACATGGGTTGTGTGAAGATTACCCCACTTGCGACATTGCTTACAATGCGGTTATGCCTCTAAGTCGTGCTTCGACACGTGGGAGATATAGCCGCATCGTGGGCGTTATATGGAGCCACCTATGTTTGAGTCAATTGGTATGGCAACGCGAAGAATTATCCTTGGGCCCATGACCAAAACTCGTCTTTGAAGCACAAGCACCATCAAAAATGGCTAATGTGAAAGATTTGATCAATTTATGCATAATGGGGGGAGGGAGAGTTCATTAAGAGAACAACACTCCCCCTATGTCCATGCCTACATCTAAACAAGACAACAAGTTGAGTATGGTGGGGTGTGCAAGGGTTCAAGCAACATTGCTCGAATCAATGATATTTAGCTCATGCCTTAACTCGCGAAATCTTGCTTCATCCAACGGCTTCATGAAAATATCTGCAAGGTTATCATGAGTGTTGACGTAGTTGAGCTCGATCTCCCCTCGCCTAATGTGATCCCGAATGAAGTGATACCGAATCTCAATATGCTTCGTCTTTAAGTGTTGTACCGGGTTGAGGGAAATCTTGATGGCACTTTCATTGTCACACCAAAGAGGCACTTTGTCACAAATGACACCGTAATCCTTTAAAGTTTGCCTCATCCATAAGAGTTGTGCACAACAACTACCGGCCACTACATACTCCACTTCGGTGGATGAGAGAGACACACAACTTTGCTTTTTGGAAGACCAACTTACCAAAGAGCAACCAAGGAATTGGCACCCTCCAGAAGTGGACTTCCTATCCACTTTGTCTCCCGCCCAATCTGAGTCCGAGTAACCTACAAGCTTGAAGTTTTCTCCTCTTGGGTACCATAAGCCAAAGTTTGTGGTATGAGCCAAATATCGAAAAATTCGCTTGACCGCCACAAAGTGGCTTTCCTTAGGTGCGGCTTGAAACCGTGCACAAATTCCCACACTCAACATGATATCCGGTCTAGATGCACAAAGGTAAAGCAAGGAGCCAATCATGGAGCGATATACCTTTTGATCCACCGCTTTACCATTGGGATCTATGTCAAGTTGGTGCTTGGTGGGCATTGGAGTGGAAGCCGGCTTGACATCACTTAGCTTGAATCTCTTGAGCATGTATTGAGTGTATTTGGCTTGGTTGATGAAGATTCCTTCTCTTCTTTGCTTCACTTCGAGCCCTAGAAAGAACTTCAACTCTCCCATGGAAGACATCTCGAACTTTTAGGTCATGAGAGCGGCAAATTCCTCATTGAAAGCTTTGTTAGGGGAACCAAAGATAATATCATCAACATATAATTGGCACACAAACAACTCCCCTTTGACCTTCTTAGTAAAAAGAGTGGGGTCGATTAGCCCAACTTCAAAACCACGGTCTTGTAATAACTCGGTAAGGTGGTCATACCACGCACGTGGGGCTTGTTTAAGGCCATAGAGTGCCTTATCGAGTTGATACACATGATCGGTAAAGTAGTGATGCTCGAACCCAGGGGGTTGCTTGACATAAACCAATTCATTAATAGGACCATTAAGAAAAGCACTCTTCACATCCATTTGTTGTAACTTAAAGTTATGATGAGAAGCATATGCAATCAACATGCGAATGGATTCAAGACGAGCAACGAGAGCAAAGGTTTCACCGTAGTCGATACCCTCGACTTGGGAGTAGCCTTGTGCTACCAAGCGAGCCTTGTTGCGAATGATAATACCACGAGCATCTTGCTTGTTCTTAAATATCCACTTGGTTCCAATGACATTGTGGTTCGCCTTCGGCCTTGGCACCAATCTCCACACGTTGTTGCGCTCGAAGTTGTTGAGTTCTTCGTGCATGGCATGGAGCCAATCCGGATCCTCGAGCGCCTCATAGACCTTTTGGGGCTCAACACAAGAGACAAATGCATGATGTTCACAATAGTTTGCTAATTGTTTACAAGTACTTACCCCCTTTCTTAAGCTTCCAAGCACATTTGTCATGAGATGATCCTTGGTGGAGAGCTTGGAAGCAACCTTGGCGACACGACGCTCCAATTCCTCCTCGGTGGTGAGTTGAGGAGCGGTCACTTAATTATCTTGAGCGACGTCTTGAGCTTGTTCTTGATCTTGAACTTGCTCGGAGGAGAGAACTTGACCTTGGGCATCACTTGGTGTGTCAACACCATCTTGAGCATAATCTTGACCTTGGTCTTGTTCTTGAGGATGAGGGCCTTCACGTTGTTCTTCGGAAGCGTGTGGGCCTTGGGTTGGTGATGGCTCCACTTGAGTGGAGCATTGTCCTTCTCCTTCGGCCACAAGGGGTTCCTCAATGGGTAGGATGAAACCAACATCCATTCTTCTTATGGCTTGAGGAGGAATTTCATCACCTACATCACAAGTGCCACTTTGCTCCACTTGGGAGCCGTTATTCTCATCAAACTCCACGTTACACGTCTCCTCAATAAGTCCCGTGGATTTATTGAGGACACGGTAAGCATGAGAGTTTGTGGCATAACCAACAAATATGCCCTCATAAGCTCTAGCCTCAAATTTAGACAACCGAACACCTTTCTTGAGAATGAAACACTTACGCCCGAACACCCGAAAGTACTTAAGGTTGGGCTTGTTACCGGTGAGTATCTCATATGGAGTCTTGTTCAAGCCCTTGCAGAGGTAGAGCCGATTGGATGCATGACACGCGTTGTTGATGGCTTCGGCCCAAAAGTTGTATGGAGACTTGAACTCCGCCATCATGGTCCTTGCCGCATCCATCAACGTCCGGTTCTTCCTCTCCGCAACACCGTTTTGTTGAGGGGTGTAAGGTGCGGAATATTGATGCTTGATCCCCTCATCACTAAGAAACTCATCCAAGGTGTAGTTCTTGAACTCGGTGCCGTTGTCACTTCTTATTGTCAAGATCTTTGCATTGTGTTGACGTTGTGCTTCATTTGCAAAGTCAATGACGGTTTGTTGGGTCTCGCTCTTCCTCTTGAAGAAATACACCCAAGTATATCTTGAGTAGTCATCCACAATCACCAAGCAATACTTCCTACCCCCAAGACTATCAAAGGATGGAGGCCCAAAGAGATCCAAGTGAAGGAGCTCCATAGGCCTCTTTGAGTAAATGATAGTCGTGGGAGGGTGAGCCTTCTCATGTAGCTTTCCTTCGATACAAGCACTGCAAGCACCATCTTTAGCAAAACTAACATTCGTTAGTCCACGGACATGGTCCCCCTTGAGAAGACTTTGCAAAGATCTCATATTGACATGGGCTAAACGGCGATGCCAAAGCCATCCCACATCAACTTTAGCCATTAGGCATGTCACGGTCTTAGTGGGTCGCTCTGAAAAGTTAATCACATATAGACCGTTCTCGACATGCCCAACAAAGGCTACTTTAAGAGTCTTGCTCCACAAGAGGGCCATGGAATCAATATCAAAGAAAGTGGCAAAGCCCATGAGTGCTAGTTGACGAACGGAAAGTAAATTGTATGCAAGGGACTCAACAAGCATGACCTTCTCGATCATGAGATCATGAGAGATGACTACCTTGCCAAGTCCCAATACCTTAGAAGATGAGGCGTCACCCCACTCGACATTGGTGGGCATAGATGGAATCTTGTGCACGTCCACCACCAAGTCCTTGCTACCGGTCATATGATTTGTAGCTCCGCTATCGAGCAACCATGATCACCCACCGGAAGCAAACACCTACAAGAGATTAATGCTTGGTTTTAGGTACCCATTTTGTAATGGGTCCTTTGATGTTAGTAATAAGGGTCTTTGGAACCCAAATAGACCATTCAATGTACTCATGAGGAGAACCAACAAATCTGGCATAGACATGCCCATCACTAGCACGACATAACACATAAGAAGGATTAAAGTCGCAGACTTTGATGGGAGGGGTGGCATTGCCCTTTTTGACACCGCCACCCTTCGCATTGTTCTTCTCCTTGGAAGCACTCTCTCCCTCCTTCACAAAGGTTTGCATGAGAGGAGGAGGTCGTTTGGCCTTGTCATTCTTCTTCTTGTTCTTGGACTTGGGCATGTACCCAATCCCTTCCTTGGCCACAACTCCCTTTTGGTTGGTCAAGAGGTCGTTGAGGTTCTTCTCTCCTTGTATGCAAGACGCAAGACCTTTCTCAAGTTGCACCTTTAGCTTAGCGTTCTCCTCAACAAGATGCACATGCTCACAACACGGGTTAGTAGCATTTGCATTATCAATTAACATCATATGAGGAAAAGTGGCCTTTTCCTTGGTTAGCTTTACTTGAAGTTGATCATGAGACTCTTAGAGGCTAGCATGAGCACCCTTCAAGACTTTGTGAGCCTTGTCAAGTAGATCAAACTCCTCTTTGAGTCTAGTAAGATCAACCTCAAGTTCGGCCTTCTCAGAGTTTAGCACACGAGACACAATGAGAACATGATCAAAATCTTTCTTTAACTTAGCATGATCAACGCTGTGTGACTCCTCAAGAGCCAAAAAAAGATCACGCTCTTCCTCAAGAGCATTGGAAAGATCCGAGATCTCATCGGCATAGTCACGACTATGCCCCTCCATCTTGGAGATAGCATCTTCATGAGACTCGATCATGTCATTGGCTTCACCGAGTTGTTCCAAGAGAGCAATAAAATGCTTCTTGGATTTACCCTTGAGTTTACTCATAAAGGACTCAAGCTCATTTTCCTCCACATTAGATCCCCCACATTCATCAATGCAATCCGTCAAGGAAGGATTATTAATGATGGTAGTTTTGATGTTGGGAGTTACCTTGTTGGTGGCTTTAGCCATGAGACACTTGGCGGTGATGTTCTCGTTGGGTGAGTCGAAGAGAGATACTCGTGGAGTTTTTGCAATGGCAACGGATGCCATGGCCACCGACTCACCATCTTCATCATCATCATCATCCTCATGGTACTCTTCTTGAACCACCAACGCCTTGTGAGGGATTTTCTTGGTGAAGTTGTTCTTGTTGGGGAAAGACTTGGCTTTGTCCTTTCGAATGAGCTTGCCACCATTGTCTTCCCTCTTCTCATACGGGCACTCCGCAATGAAGTGACTCACATTGCCACAATTGTAGCAAGTCCTTACACGTTGCTTGCTCTTCGTGCCACTTGAGGTATTCTTGTTGAAGTTTGGCCTTGAGTTTTTCTTACTCCAAAATTGCCTTGAAGCAAGTGCCATGTGTTCATGATAGGCATACTTTGTATCTTCGGGGTTGCTTTCCCCTTCTTCCTCTTCTTCTTCCTCTTCACCGCAAACCTTGGCCTTTAATGCAAGGTTGGGCTTCTTTGCCCTTTGAGAGCGAAGCACCGCATTGTCGGCGGTCTTGTCCAAGATGTTCATAGCCACAAATTCATCCAACACTTCACTTGAGGTTAAAGTGTGGAAGTCCGGCCTTTGACGAATGACGGAGGACATGGCCTTGTGGCAAGGCATCATTGCCTTGAGGAATTTGCGCTTGATCCAACTGACATCCGTGTCCTTGCTCTTGTGATCTCGGAGTGAGACCGTGAGTTTGGTTACTCTCCAATAAAGCTCACGAGGTTCTTCATCTTCTTTCATTGCAAACTCATCGGCTTCATCTTGCACCACTTCATAGTTGGAGCGTTGAATGCTTGCGCTTCCCCGGTAGAGCGAGACAACACAAAGCCATGCATCTTTGGCCAAGGTGAAGGGCCGAAGATGAGGTAGATCTTCGGGTGGAATTGCATCTTGAATGATGAAGAGAGCATTCTCATTGAATTGATTATCCGCAGCTTCTCAAGGAGTGAAGTTGCTTGGATCATGCGGATGGAAACCTTCTTCAACGATTCTCCAAAGATTAGTGTTCACATGATTTAAATGACGCTTAAAGCGTAAACCCAAGAATCAAAGTCCTCATTTTTCACAATGTTAGGGGGAGGACCGACATCATTCAAATGAGTGGAAGGAACCGGTCCACCATAAACAAGTGGTGGTTCCACATGCACAAAGATGCCGGTGCCATTTTTACCACCAGAAGAACATGAGGGAGAGAGAGAAGATCAAGACGAAGATCGCAGGAGGTAGCAGAGAGGTTGGTAACCTGTAGAGGCGATGGAACCGACTTGCGAAAGCTTCGGGCGGCGGTGGACTCCGGTGAGATCGGGATAGGGGAAGACGGGCACGGGAGAGGTGAATTTTGCCAAAAAAATAGAATAGGAGGGGTTTGAGATCTTATATAGGGTGGATCCCTTGACCTGGGGCTCAAGAAACGATCGAATTAATTGATTTCATCTCGGTGGGGGTTCGGTGAGCTACAGGAGACCGTGACGAACACGTTGCTGCGAGGGAGTTGACAGACATGACCAGAAGTCAGCGGCAAAGAGGAGGAAGAGACAAAAAACAATAGAAGAAGTGTGTTGCGGGTCTGGGCTAACAGCTTCGCCGAAATGAGCCGGCCTGCTAGCTGAGCGTGCGGGCAAAGTCCTGGCTGGGCCATTGTGCAGGCCGACTGCACAGTGCACCTGTTTAATTTGTTTTTTAACCTTTCTACAGAAAGTAAATTGATAGAGGCAAAGGTGTCCCGATGTTTCGATGAGATGGTGGCTATCGTTTTCTGTGGGAGTCGACCTTGACGATCCGACTACGAACGTGCGAGACGTCGCGCCTTAGCAATCGCTAAACCAACTTCCGAGGGGTTATTGACCACGCCGGAGCACGATCAACCTGACCACGAGGGCCTGTTTCCTGCGAGCAAACGAAGAACAAGCAAGAAGCTGAGATTGCAATCTGGATATTGCGAATATAAGATGAAAGCTTTATTGATCAAGGTGGGGTTCTGTGACGTCTTGGTCTGGTCGTTGGACACAAACGAAGTACGCGAAGTTGCAGCTATGGCGAACTTTTAATCTAAACAAAACCCAAGTCTAAACGACGCCCTAAGGCTGTATATATGGAGGAAGAGAGGGGAATTTCGTGGCCCTTGAGGGTGGGGTCCGAAACCAACCCTAACTCTTGTTTTCCCCACACACATACAGCATCTAAAATAACGCCTATACTTAAGTATTTCGAAATTAACATGGGCTGGCCATTAATAAGGTGACGCAGCACCTTAGAATAGCCTATGGACGAATATTATGAAGTGGCATCTTGAATATTTCGTCAAGGCTCATGCACTCCTTATGGCGCTTCAAAGTCCTGAAATCATCACTTGAAACTCCGTTTGATCCCCTTGCATGCCATCAACTCCATGCGTGTTCTTGCTCCAATGTTCATCCTTCTCCAAGCTAGGACCTTCATTTGTAAGCAAAACAAATGTATCCAATTTAGGCAGCATCATAATCTCATGAACATTAGAATCATTACCAAGAAACGAAAGTACCTGGTAATTTAATTGGCGTGCGCGAGCTCTAGTAATTGGTCCAGTATATGTAACAGTAGGGGCTGTGGGTGTAACAATGGTATTGATGTCCTCATCATCCTCCCCTTCTTGAAATGAAGTCGTCCTCGACGGAAGCTCATCTTCCTCACCCAAATAAGTTCCTCACCCAAATAAGGCTTCAAATCTGCAATATTAAAAGTGGGACTAACCCCAAAATCTGCAGGTAGCTCAAGTTTATATGCATTATCATTTATTTTCTCTAAAACCTTAAAAGGACCATCAGCACGTGGCATTAGCTTTGATTTGCGCAGATTAGGAAATCTATCTTTACGCAAATGTAACCAAACAAGATCTCCAGGTGCAAACACAACATGTTTTCTACCCTTATCTCCAGCAAGTTTATATTTAGCATTCATACGCTCAATGTTTTCCTTAGTTAACTCATGCATTTTTAAAATCAATTCAAACGTTCTTTAGCATCAAAATTAACCTTCTCGAAGATGGAAGAGGCAACAAATCAATAGGTGCACGAGGTAGGAAACCATACACAATTTCAAAAGGGCACATCTTAGTAGTAGAATGCAATGAACGATTATAAGCAAATTCAATATGAGGCAAGCATTCTTCCCACATTTTCTTGTTATTCTTCAAAACAGCCCTAAGCATAGTAGACAATGTTCTATTGACTACTTAAGTTTGTCCATCAGTTTGGGGGTGACAAGTAGTACTAAAAAGCAGCTTAGTCCCAACTTAGCCCATAAACATCTCCAAAAGTGGCTAAGAAATTTAGTATCACGATCTGAAACAATAGTATTTGGCACACCATGTAAGCGAATAATTTCACGAAAGAACAAATCAGCAACATTAACAGCATCATCGCTTTTATGACATGGTATAAAGTGTGCCATTTTCGAGAACCTATCCACGACAACAAATATGCTATCCCTCCCCTTCTTTGTTCGAGGTAAACCTAAAACAAAGTCCATAGATATATCCTCCCAAGGAACACTAGGTACAGCAAAGGCATATATAAACCATGAGGATTGAGTCGTGACTTAGCTCTTTGACATGTAGTGCAGCGAGCAACAAAACGCTCGACATCCCGTCTCATCTTTGGCCAAAAGAAATGTGTAGCAAGTATATCCTCCGTCTTCTTGACGCCAAAGTGTCCCATTAATCCTCCTCCATGCGCCTCCTGCAACAACAAAAGACGAACGGAGCTAGCTGGAATGCATAGCTTGTTAGCACGAAACACAAATCCATCGTTAAGAACGAACTTGTTCCAAGTTCTCCCTTCCTTACAATTCTGCAATACATCTTTAAATTCAGCATCATAACATATTGATCCTTGATGGTCTCCAAACCAAATATTTTAAAGTCAAGTTGTGAAAGCATAGTATAACGACGAGACAAGGCATCAGCAATAACATTTTCTTTACCCTTCTTGTGTTTAATGACATAAGGGAAAGTCTCAATGAATTCAACCCATTTAGCATGTCTACGGTTCAGTTTTGCTTGACTTTTAATGTGTTTCAAAGATTCATGATCAGAATGTATAACAAATTCCTTGGGCCATAAATAATGTTGCCATGTTTCTAAGGTCCGAACAAGAGCATATAATTCTTTATCATAAGTAGAATAGTTCAGACTAGGCCCACTCAATTTTTCAGAAAAGTATGCAACATAGGTTTGCCATCTTGTAATAACACACCTCCTAAGCCAATTCCACTAGCATCACATTCAAGCTCAAAAGTCTTAGAAATTAGGAAGTTGGAGTAAAGGAGCATGTGTCAACTTATCTTTCAATACCGTGAAGGCTTCTTCCTGTGCGGTACCCCAAACAAAAGGCACATCCTTCTTTGTAAGCTCGTTGAGAGGTGCAGCAATGGTGCTGAAATCTCTCACAAAACGCCTATAGAAACCAGCGAGGCCAAGGAAACTCCTCACTTGTGACCGTTTTGGGCTGCGGCCAACTCTCAATAGCTTCAATCTTGGCTTTATCAACTTCAATTCCCTGTGGAGTAACAACATAGCCAAGAAAAGATACTCGGTCGGTGCAAAAGGTGCACTTTCCAAGGTTACCAAACAAACGTGCATCACGTAGAGCAAAAAAACAGCACGTAAATGTTCCAAATGTTCCTCCAAAGATTTGCTATAAATCAATATGTCATCAAAGTAAACTACCACAAATCGTCCAATGAAAGCACGTAAAACTTCGTTCATTAACCTCATGAAAGTACTAGGTGCATTAGTTAACCCAAAAGGCATGACTAACCACTCATATAATCCAAACTTAGTTTTAAATGCTGTTTTCCATTCATCCCAATTTCATACGAATTTGATGGTATCCACTACGCAAATCAACTTTGGAGAATATTGTAGAGCCACTCAATTCATCAAGCATATCATCTAGCCTAGGAATAGGATGACGATAACGAATAGTAATATTATTAATGCCTCTACAATCAACGCACATACGCGACGTACCATCCTTTTTCGGCACTAAAATGATAGGAACAGCACAAGGACTAAGGGATTCGCGTATATAACCTTTGTCGAGCAGTTCTTGTACTTGACGCATAATCTCCTTCGTCTCCTCTGGATTGGTACGGTATGGTGCACGGTTGGGTAATGATGCACCGGGAATTAAGTCAATTTGATGCTCAATCCCGCGAATAGGTGGTAATCCCGGTGGCACGTCTGTGGAAAGACGTCGGCGAACTCCTGCAAAATGTTAGTGACAGCAGGAGGCAAAGAGGAAGGCACGTCCTCGAATGAAAATAATGCCTCTTTGCACACAAAAGCATAGCAAACAGATTTGCTAAAATCTAGATCATCAATATCAGATTTGGTGGCAAGTAAACATGCACTTTTCAATTTAATTTCAGAAGCAACACTAGATGGTTTATTATTAGGCTTCATTTGTTGCTCAAATTCTTTTGCCACAATCTGATTTTCACTCTTATTCTCCTGTTTTGCTTTATTAGCTCTATTAATATCATCTTTCAAAATGGAATCAGGAGTCATAGGAAGCAAAGTAATATTTTTATCCTTATGAACAAGAGTATACTGATTGTTTCTACCATGGTATGAATTTTTATCAAATTGCCATGGTCAACCAAGTAATAAGGAACATGCTTGCATAGGTACCACATCACAATCAACATAATCAGCATATGTAGAGATACTAAAATGCACACGAACAGTACGTGTTACCTTAACCTTGCCGCTGTTGTTGAACCATTGGATGTAGTAAGGATGTGGATGTGGTCTTGTGGTGAGAGATAGCTTCTCCACCATCTCCATGCTAGCCAAGTTGTTGCAGCTCCCTCCATCTATGATGACGCGAACAGAACGTTCCTTCACAACTCCCTTTGTATGGAACAAATTATGCCTCTGATTTTGCTCAGTTGTGTAACCTGCACACTCAAAACACGTGAGCAACTAAACATTCATACCTGTCAGCATCTTCAGTAGCCATGTATTGCGTCTCATGATCAGAATCATCTCCACCGTGTTCTTCACGTGTAATAAGAGCCAAAGTCTCCTCATCATAGTCACTAGCGGACTCATACCCACCATCCTCATAACAATCATCACACGCTTAGATGGGCATTCTCTCGCATAATGACCTCCACCCTTGCAACGTCGACAAATAATATCATGTGTTTGCCCTGTTGATGCCATGGATGAAGAAGAGCTCTGCAGGCCCAGAAGGTGTGCTCTTGGCAGATAGTGGTGTGTGCCTGCTTTATTGTATCACGGTTGGCACTGATGGAGGCGTTACAGAAGTGGAAGTAGAGATGCACGGTGTCCATGATGAAGATCGACCTGCAGAAAAGTTAGTTCGCGCCAATGCCTGTCGATCCTGCACTTCACGTTCAGCTTTACAAGCAAGATGGAATAAACGAGTGATATTAGTATACTCCTTATACTCTAGAATCGTCTGAATCTCTCTATTTAATCCACCCATAAAACGTGCAAGCATAGCTTCATTCTCCTCAACAATACCACATCTAATCATGCCAGTTTGTAATTCCTGATAATATTCTTCTACAGAATTTTTTCCCTGTCTTAAGCGCTGCAATTTTTGAAGTAATTCACGTTGATAATATGGTGGAACCCAACGAGTACGCATAGCAGTTTTCAAAGCAGCCCAAGTAGCAGGAATGGGATATAATCTACAATGCTCAGACCACCAAACACATGCAAAACTAGTGAATGCACAAACAGCAGCAGGAACACGTCTCTCCTCGGGATATTGTAAACATGTAAATCGTTGTTCAGTTTCTAACTCCCAAGTAAGATATATATCAGGAACATATCTACCCTCAAATGGTGGAATATTCAATTTTAGTTTAGGGAGATGGTCATGATCTCGTACCTGAGGGTGAGCCCTACCATTGCCATTATTTGCATGTGGACGACCTGATGGTTGCTGTGCTGGTGGTGGCACGTAGTTCTGATTTTGATCAACCTCATCCTCGTAATCGCCAGCAAAATCATCCTCCTCCGCATCAGCAGCAGGAGCCACAGAAGTAGCAACAGCAGCACCAACAGTTTGGCCAGGTGCAAGAGGGAGACGGCTCGCTCGGCGGAGGGCTGTTTCACGATGTGTAGGTAGTCGTCGTTGTTGTTGTTGTAGAGGTGCGTTAGGTGCAGCCGGTGGTGGTGGTGGAAGACGCGCGAGCAATTCATTAAACCTGTTATCGAGCTTTGTTTTGAACGTCTTCTCCATGTCATCTATCTTCTCCATGGCCTCTTCAAATCTGTTTAGCACATCCTGCACCTGTCCATTCATCATTTGCTGAAATTTATCATGCAACTCCTGATTCGTCATGTTCTCCCAGTCAGTCTCGTCGGCTTGTGATCCTGCCATGGTTAGCAACAATAGAAAACACACAAGAATATGATCCTACAGAATACTAACAAGAGGTGGTGGTGGCGGGTGTCACAAATCCGTCAAGCAAATCTCAAATTCTTACCAGTTCTTACCCAGCAGCAGGCGGTGATCGGCAACCGTTGTAGTCAAAACTCTCAAAAGCTTGGATAGAGCGATTGCCAGGGAGAGTCAAACGCACGACGTAGAGGTATGTGGAGCTGGGAAGGCTTATAGTATGGTAGCAAAAAGGGTCAGCAATAATCAATTCAGAGATGCAAAGTTGAATAAACGCTCAACGACGGTACTGTGCTGGTCCTAGGCTAGACCGTGCTAGAGACGCGAGCCTAGAACACTAACAAAATCACGGCGCTGCACGTAAATAAGGGAAAGCACACTCTGGAACTTTTCTTTTTTCGCGTTTTTTTTTTGCGCTCCTCTTTTTTTTTTTCTTTTGCGCTCCTCTTTTTTTTTGCGAAAAATTACTATAATGGCGAGTGTCTCAAAACTCTTCCCTCGTCAAACTGATAGGATGGGCATGAAAATTTTTTTTCACTTTTTTTTTCGGAAATCAGGGCAGCGACGACGAAAAAGTGCGAGAAAAAATCACTATGATGGCACGTGGCTCAAAAGACTCAGAAAAGCCTAAAAATAGGATAGGGAAAAAATATTTTTGCCCGTGAAAATTTTGGCCTAAAAACTGCCCGGGGGTCTCCAGACTCTTTTTTTTTCGAGACCTACGCAGGCAAGGAAACACGAATCGGAATTGAGATTGATCTCAAGAACAAACCTAATATGAGAAGAACTCGGATTGGTGGTGGATATATGGTTACAGATTGGTGGTGGTATATGGATACAGATTGGTGGTGGTATATGGATACGGATTGGTGGTGGTATAAGGATACGGATTCAGAACGGTCGCGGATAAGCAATGGTGGTAGATGGGCGATGATGATGGTGCGGCGGCGGCGTGACAACTTATGACCAGAACTCGAAACTCTAAAAGACTAGACTCTAAGACCAGCAACTTGACACGACGATGCAACCGCAAATTCAACAAAGCAAAAAAGAGAAGATCTTAAGAAATAACTACGCAAGTTGAAACAAAAATATTTGAATACTAGAATTAAATATGATCCTAAGTTTGCTACTTCACCTATCTTTATTACTGATAAGGATTATGAATTCTCTATATACCGAGAGTTAATTACTTTGGCTAAATCTGATCCTTTCCATGGCTATGAAACTGAAACTGTTGTGGCACATCTTACTAAATTAAATGATATAGCCACTCTATTTGCTCATGAGGAAAAATTCGCTATTACTATATTTTTAAGTTATTTCCTTTCTTGGTAAACGGTGATGCTAAGATATTCTATAATACTCTTGCTCCTGGTTGTGTGCGTAGTCTCCCGGATATGATTTATTACTTCTGTGAAAAATATTTTCCTGCTCATAACAAACAAGCTACCGTACAAGAAATACTTAACTTTGTGCAAATTGAAGAAGAGAGTCTCCCACAAGCTTCGTGTAGGTTCTCCAATTACTTAATGCTTTGCCCGATCATCCTCTTAAGAAAAATGAAATACTTGGTATCTTCTATAATGGAGTAACCGATGCTTTTGGGGAATACCTAGATAGTCGTGCAGGTTGTGTTTTGAGGTAACGAACTGTTGGACAAGCTATGGAACTGAATAATATTTTGAAGAATGATAATGATTGGACACTTCCTGGACCACCGCGTAACCCTCTCCGAAGAAGCGGGGAATTTTATTTCTCAGTCCTGAAGATATGCAAGAAGCAAAGAAATGCATGAAGGAAAAGGGTATTAAAGCTGAAGATGTTAAGAATTTATCGCCTATTGAAGAAATACATGGTCTTGACACACCACCATAGGTGGTAGAGGTAAATTCTCTTATAAAGTTTGATGAAGGTGAAATTCCCTACAATAAATCCCCTAGTTAATGCTTGTATGAATTTGACAATTACATTGTTAAGCAAGATCATTTCAATAAAAATGTTATTAAACAATTGAAACAAAATGCCTACATGATTGATCGCTTGAGTGACTTGTTTTTTAGTATTGTTAATGATGTCAAAGTTCTTAGTAAACATGCTTCTATGGTCCAAAGTCAGTTAGAACAAGTTGCTAAATCTCAAGGTGAATTGCTCAATGGAATGAATAATAACATGAATGATCATGTTGTTAGAGTAATGACTAGAGGATGTAGAATGACTCAGGAGTCACTTTATCCTGAAGGTGACTCTAAAAGAATTGAACAAGCCTCTCAAAGAATTAATATTGATGCACCTAGTCCTTCTAAAAAGAAAAAGGAAAGGAAAAACTGATAGGACTTTGCATACTTCTAGTGAACCTGAGGTAGAAAAACCTTCTGAGTATACTAATGATGTTTCTATTTCTGATGCTGAAACTCAATATGGTGGTGAACATTCACCTATTTATATCAATAATTATAATGATGATGTTCATGTAGATGCTCAACGAGACAATGATAAAGAACCAGATAATGATGTTGAAATAGAACCTATTGTTGATCTTGATAACCCACCTTCTAAAAATAAACGTTATGAGAAGAGAGATTTTGTTGCTAGTAAACATGTTAAAGAAAGAGAACCTTGGGTTAAAAAACCCATGCCATTTCAACCTAAGCCAGCTAAGAATAAAGATGACGAAGAATTTGAACGCTTTGCTGAAATGCTTAGGCTGGTCTTTTTGTGCACTTATTTTACTGATATTTCAAAGATGTCCCCTTATGCTAAATACATGAAACATATTTTCACTAATAAAAGAAAAATACCTGAAGCTGAATTTGAAGGAAATATGCCCTGGAGGCAATAATAAAGTTGTTATTTATATTTCCTTATATCATGATAATTGTTTATTATTCATGCTAGAATTGTATTAACCAGAAACTTAGTACATGTGTGAATAGATAGACAAACAGAGTGTCACTAGTATGCCTCTACTTGACTAGCTCGTTAATCAAAGATGGTTAAGTTTCCTAGCCATAGACATGAGTTGTCATTTGATGAATGGGATCACATCATTAGAGAATTGCGTGATTGACATGACCCATCCGTTAGCTTAGCACTATGATCGTTTAGTTTATTGCTATTGCTTTCTTCATAACTTATACATGTTCCTGTTACTATGAGATTATGTAACTCCCGAATACCGGAGGAACACTTTGTGTGCTATCAAACGTCAGAACATAACTGGGTGATTATAAAGATGCTCTACAGGTGTCTCCAATTGTGTTTGTTGAGTTGGCATAGATCGAGATTAGGATTTGTCACTCCGATTGTCAGAGAGGTATCTCTGGGCCCTCTCGGTAATGCACATCACTATAAGCCTTGCAAGCAATGTGACTAATGAGTTAGTTGCGGGATGTTGCATTATGGAACGAGTAAAGAGACTTTCCGGTAACAAGATTGAACTAGGTATGATGATACCGACGATCAAATCTCAGGCAAGTAACATACCAATGACAAAGGGAACAATGTATGTTGTTATGTGGTTTGACCGATAAAGATCTTCATAGAATATGTAGGAACCAATATGAGCATCCAGGTTCCACTATTTGTTATTGACCGAAGATAAGTCTCGGTCATGTCTACATAGTTCTCGAACCCATAGGGTCCGCATGCTTAACGTTCGATGACGATATGTATTGTGAGTTATGTGATTTGATGTACTGAAGGTTGTTCGAAGTCCCGGATGTGATCACGGACATGACGAGGAGTCTTGAAATGGTCGAGACATGAAGATTGATATATTGGAAGGTTATGTTTGGACACCGGAAAGGTTTCGGATAGGTTCGGGCATTTTCCGGAGTACCGGGGGGTTACCGGACCCCCCCGGGGGTTTAATGGGCCTTCATGGGCTTTAGTGGAAGAGAGAGGAGGGGCGCGGCCCCCAAGCCCAATCCGAATTAGGGAGGGGGCCGGCCCCCCTTTCCTTCTTCCCCTCTACCCTTTCCTTCGCCCTCCTAGTCGGACAAGTAAAGGGGGGAATCTACTCCCGGCCCCCTCCTCCAGTACTTTATATACGGGGGAGGGCCACCCCATAGAGACAAAAGTTGATCTCTTAGCCGTGTGCGGTGCCCCTCCAAAAATTTCCACCTCAGTCATATTGTTGTAGTGCTTAGGCGAAGCCCTGCGTCGATAACTTCTTCATCACCGTCAACACGCCATCGTGCTGACGAAAGTCTCCCTCGGCCTCAGCTGGATCTAGAGTCCGAGGTACGTCACTGAGCTGAACGTGTGCCGATCGCGGAGGTATAGTGCGTTCGGTACATGATTGGTTGGATAGCGAAGACGTTCGACTACATCAACCGCATTACTTAACGCTTCCGCTTTCGGTCTACGAGGGTACGTGCACTCACTCTTCCCGCTCATTGTTGTGCTTCTCCTAGATAGATCTTGCGTGATCGTAGGCAAATTTTTGGATTACTACGTTCCCCAACAGTGGCATCCGAGCCAGGTCTATGCGTAGATGTTATATGCACGAGTAGAACACAAAGGAGTTGTGGGCGTGGGTATATACATATTGCTTGCCGTCACTAGTTGTTTCTTGATTCAGCGGTATTGTTGGATGAAGCGGCCCGGACTGACATTACATGACCACGTTCATGAGACTGGTTCTACCGACGTGCTTTGCACACAGGTGGCTGGCGGGTGTCAGTTTCTCCAACTTTAGTTGAATCGGATTCAATGAACAGTGTTCTTTCTGAAGATCAAAAAGCAATCACTATGCCACGTTGTGGTTTTTATGCCGTAGGTAAGAACGATTCTTGCTAGAAGCCCGTAGCAGCCACGTAAAACTTGCAACAACAAAGTAGAGAACGTCTATCTTGTTTTTGTAGGGCATGTTGTGATGTGATATGATCAAGACGTGATGATATATAATTTGTTGTATGAGATGATCATGTTTTGTAACAGTTATCGGCAACTGGCAGGAGCCATATGGTTGTCGCTTTATTGTATGAAATGCAATCGCCATGTAATTGCTTTACTTTATCACTAAGCAGTAGCGATAGTCGTAGAAGCTATAGTTGGCAAGACGACAGCGAAGCTTCGATGGAGATCAAGGTGTCAAGTCGGTGACGATGGTGATCATGACGGTGCTTTAGAGATGGAGATCAAAGGCACAAGATGATGATGGCCATATCATATCACTTATTTGATTCCATGTGATGTTTATCCTTTATGCATCTTATTTTGCTTAGTTTGGCAGTAGCATTATAAGATGACCTCTCACTAAATTTCAAGGTACAAGTGTTCTCCCCGAGTATGCACCGTTGCTACAGTTCGTCGTGCCGAGACACCAAGTGATGATTGGGTGTGATAAGCTCTATGTTCACATACAATGGGTGCAAGCTAGTTTTGCACACGCAAAATACTCGGGTTAAACTTGACGAGCCTAGCATATGCAGATATGGCCTCGGAACACTGAGACCAAAAGGTCGAGCTTGAATCATATAGTAGATATGATCAACATAGTGATGTTCACCATTGAAAACTACTCCATCTCACGTGATGATCGGACATGGTTTAGTTGATATGGATCACGTGATCACTTAGATGGTTAGAGGGATGTCTATCTAACTGGGAGTTCTTAAGTAATATGATTAATTGAACTTTAATTTATCATGAACTTAGTACCTGATAGTATTTTGCATATCTATGTTATTGTAGATAAATGGCCCGTGCTGTTGTTCCGTTGAATTTTAATGCGTTCCTAGAGAAAGCTAAGTTGAAAGATGATGGTAGCAACTACACGGACTGGGTCCGTAACTTGAGGATTATCCTCATTGCTGCACAGAAGAATTACATCCTGGAAGCACCGCTAGGTGCCAAACCCGCTGCAGGAGCAACTCCATATGTTATGAACACCTGTCAGAGCAAAGCTGATGACTACTCGATAGTTCGGTGTGCCATGCATTACGGCTTAGAACCGGGACTTCAACGATGTTTTGAACATCATGGAGCATATGAGATGTTCTAGGATTTGAAGTTAATATTTCAAGCAAATGCCCGAATTGAGAGATATGAAGTCTCCAATAAGTTCTACAGCTACAAAATGGAGGAGAATAGTTCTGTCAGAGAGCACATACTCAGATGTCTGGGTACCACAATCACTTGACTCAGCTGGGAGTTAATCTTCTGGTTGATAGTGTCATTGACAGAGTTCTTCAATCACTGCCACCAAGCTACAAAAGCTTCCTGGTGAACTATAATATACAAGGGATGGATAAGACTATTCCCGAGCTCTTCGCGATGCTAAAAGCTGCGGAGGTAGAAATCAAGAAGGAGCATCAAGTGTTGATGGTCAACAAGACCACCAGTTTCAAGAAGAAGGGCAAAGGGAAGAAGGGGAACTTCAAGAAGAACAGCAAGCAAGTTGCTGCTCAAGTGAAGAAGCCCAAGTATGGACCTAAGCCTAAGAATGAGTGCTTCTGCTGTAAAGGGACTGTTCACTGGAAGCGGAACTGCCCCAAGTATTTGGCGGATAAGAAGGATGACAAAGTGAAAGGTATATTTGATAACTGATATACATGTTACTGATGTGTACCTTACTAATGCCCACAATAGCGCGTGGGTATTTGATACTGGTTCTGTTGCTAATATTTGCAACTCGAAACAGGGGCTACGGATTAAGCGAAGATTGGGTAAGGACGAGGTGACGATGCGCGTGGGAAATGGTTCCAAAGTCGATGTGATTGTTGTCGGCACGCTACCTTTACATCTACCTTCGGGATTAGTTTTAGACCTGAATAATAGTTATTTGGTGCCAGTGTTAAGCATGAACATTATATGTGGATCTTGTTTGATGCGAGAAGGTTATTCATTTAAATCAGAGAATAATGGTTGTTCTATTTATATGAGTAATATCTTTTATGGTCATGCACCCTTGATGAGTGGTCTATTTTTACTAAATCTTGATAGTAGTGATACACATATTCATAGTTTTGAAGCCAAAAAATATAAGTTTAATAATGATAGTGCAACTTATTTGTGGCACTGCAGTTTAGGTCATATCGGTGTAAAGCACATGAAGAAACTCCATGCTGATGGGCTTTTGGGATCACTTGATTATGAATCACTTGATGCTTGCGAACCATGCCTCATGGGCAAGATGACTAAAACTCCGTTCTCCGGAACAATGGAATGAGCAACAGATTTATTGGTAAGAATACATACTGATGTATGCGGTCCGATGAGTGTTGATGCTCGTGGCGGGTATCGTTATTTTCTGACCTTCACAAATGATTTGAGCAGATATGGGTATATCTACTTGATGAAACATAAATCTGAAACATTTGAAAATTTCAAAGAATTTCAGAGTGAAGTATCGTAATGTAACATCCCAAAATTCTAAATTTTGGAATGTTATAATAAATAGATAGATTTGACTGATTGTTTGATTGATTGTCTGAAAGTGAGTGAATTCAAAACTTTTTGAAAGTTAAATGTGAGGGAATAAAAGGACTTTCCCAAACTTTCATATTTGCTTTCTGATCTCCATTATTTCAAATTCTTTTCAAATACAAAACCCTTGAGCGGAGATGATATGACTTCTTCCATTTAAATTAAATGAAAGGGTATTTGAAAATAATTGAATTTCATTTTGAAATATTTCAATTCATAAACTTCATGCAGCTCAATGACTTTCATGAGAGAAGATAAAAGGACTTCTTCAAATTATATGAAATATGAGTTGGGAGTTTCAAAGAATTAAATTCAAAGTTCTTTTGAATTTATTTTCAATTTGGAGTTATTTGAGTTTTATTCAAATAATTTTTCTCCAAAAATAAAATATATGGAAATTAGGGTAACATGATTCCCTACAACAGAAAATTGGAGAGAAATAAATTTGAAATCAATTTGATATTTCTAAAATGATTTTTATTGGATTTTATTACACTAGTAGCACTCTTTGAATTATCTGAATTTGTGTGAATTTTATTTAATGCTAGCAAAATGTTCATCTTGCAGAAAATCTTTTTCTAAAAATTTTGATATATAATATGCCTATATAAAGTTTTATTTTATTTTCATTTTTCAGTTTACCGCATTCTGTTTAAAAAAAATTGCGCGCGCGCCTGAAACTAACTGTCGCCTACGTACGCATCATAGTACCAGCGAGCGCCCTATTTTTTTTCTTTATCCTATATGGGCCAGGCCCAGCCAGCCTTTTCATTTTTCTTCTTTCTTAGGCCGATTTTGTTTTAAAAAAAACTGCAGCCGCAGCGTGCGCGTGCGGCCGGCCGAAGGCCTTTAGGCCCATCCGCTTCTTTTCTTCTCTGTTTCGTATATTTTCGTCTACGTTTAGATTCGGGTTAGATTTTGACCCTTAAGCCTCTTTTCCATCAATAAATATAGACCCATAGAGCCTCCAAAAATCATCCGATTCGGGTTAAATCAATATTTTGGTTTGACTAAATTCATGTAAGAAAAATATATTTCTCCTCTCCGGCGCGACCTATGGAAATTGTCTCTTCTCTCTAAAGTTGTCTTTTCTCTGCCTTATAAAGGTATCTTCCTTTGTTTTCTTCTTCTTATACTTCCGTAGTTTATTATTTTTAGACTAATACGATAGAATAATTAGATTATCAATTAGTCTACGTATTTATACATTAGACCCTAGCCCGTAGCTATTTTTTCTTCCGTAAAACAGCTTGGCCCTGATTTTTTCAAATAGCCATAACTTTTTACTCGTTTGTCCAAATCCAACGAAACCAGTGCCTATAGCTTCGTCTTGTTTTCACCTATCCAGTGAACCTGTCACATCAGCTTTTTGAAATTTTTAAATTTCGAATTTTTGTTCAGATTTATATTCAAACTTCTTTTGATCATAACTTGAGTTTTATAACTCCGATTTAGTTGATTCTTTTTGCAAATCGGAGCTCTTGACCTAAACTTTCTGATAAGGCCAAATTCACATAATTTTGGTACTGTTGGAAATTGTTTTATGTTGCAAGAGTTATTTGCTTGGTTTTTATGTTTTCCGAACTGTCTTCTTCGTTCTTCCTGATCTTCTGAGTGATTTCTTATGTGTGGTTAATATTGCTTGCTCACGATAGATTGAACGGAGTGTGACGAGTAGAACTATCAAGAGTTATGAGTGCGAATCATCTTCATCAACATTGCAGGCAAGTTCACACTTTGATCCCCTTTCATACCCAGTTTTATTGCATTAGATCAATCCTCAAACATTGCATGATTAGGATCTAATTAAATTGTGGGATGGGAAGTAGTTGAGGTAGTACCTATTACCTGTTTATTATCAAACCCTTGGGAGTTACTATTACGTTATGCTTACATTGCCATGCTATGCTCGTAGACGTGGATTGGGTTTTGAGAGTATTTCATGACAGATGTGAGATTGTTAATTAATGGTTTAATTATTCCAGGACTGCCTGCCTAGGCACCTGGGTAGACCAGGATTGCCTGTTTCTTTTATGGACTGCCGCCCAGGCTCAAAGGGATCATGAGATTATTCATGCTAGAAACTTCTGTGTGCAGCCACAAGCTATTATGGGCTCTAGCATAGTTGATTAAGTCATGTGAACTCTTAGAGTGGTAGACTAGCAGATGTAGGGGAAAGTAGGTGTAACGGTCTATCCATCGTAAGGTGCTAGCGCTTCTGAAAGACTATGTCTCGGTCATCCGTCTTCTCAAACACCATGTAGTGCGAGAAACCAAACAGAGGCGATCGAGTCTTGTGGGTAAAAGTGCGCAAACCTCTGCAGAGTGTATAAACTAATCATGGTTAGCCGTGTCCCCGGTTATGGACATCTTGAGTATCTAGTACCTGGATTATCATGTGAATCTCATCACGTTACTTTAAATGAATATTGTTGGGTTCTAATGATGTTATTTAATTGGGATTGAGAATGTTGTCAACCATTCTCAATGTTCAACAACCACCATGGTAGTTAAATAAAAATTTATTCCTTTGCAGTAGGGAAAAATTGGCTTTACGCAAAACTATAACCATAGAGCTTTTCCACCAGCCAAATATGCATGTTGTGATAGCCTTTATTCATCATTCTCTATGGTGTGAATTTTCTAGTACATTCAATGTACTGACCCTTTGTGGCTGCAACGTCTCATGTTGCAGGATTATCTTACGACGAGTAAGTGATATGTTAGGGTTACGAGTTCTACACTCAACTTTGCCGTTGGTGTTGATGGGAATCCACAACCTTGTTACTTCTGCTATTGTATTTGAGGTAATAGTATTTACGTTACTTTATACATGTGATTTACCTCTGTTATAAATCCTCGAGTACTGTGTGTGTCAGCATACCGATCCAGGGATGACACTTAAGCACAGAGACTTGATCCATTCGGGTCGGGTCGCTACACGTAACAAGAAAATAAAGTTTCTACGATCTGATCGTCGAGGAGAATATTTGTGTTATGATTTTGGTCTTCATTTCAAACAATGCATAATAGTTTCGCAACTCACGCCACCTGGAACACCACAGCGTAATGGTGTGTCCGAACATCGTAACCGCACTTTATTAGATATGGTGCGATCTATGATGTCTCTTTTACCGCTATCATTTTGGGGTTATGCTTTAGAAACGGCTGCATTCACGTTAAATAGGGCACCATCAAAATCCGTTGAGACAACACCATATGAACTGTGGTTTGGCAAGAAACCCAAGTTGTCGTTTCTTAAAGTTTGGGGCTGCAATGCTTATGTGAAAAAGCTTCAACCTGATAAGCTCGAACCTAGATCGTAGAAATGTGTCTTCATAGGATACCCAAAGGAGACTGTTGGGTACACCTTCTATCACATATCTGAAGGCAAGATATATGTTGCTAAGAATGGATCCTTTCTAGAGAAGTAGTTTCTCTCGAAAGAAGTGAGTGGGAGGAAAGTAGAACTTTATGAGGTAAATGTACCTTCTCCCTTATTGGAAAGTAGTTCATCACAGAAATTAGTTCCAGTGCTTCCTACACTAATTAGTGAGGAAGCTAATGATGATGATCATGAAACTTCTGATCAAGTTAGTACCGAACCTCGTAGGTCAACCAGAGTAAGATCCGCACCAGAGTGGTACGGTAATCCTGTTCTGGAAGTCATGTTACTTGATCATGATGAACCTACGAACTATGAGGAAGCGATGATGATCCCAGATTCTACAAAATGGCTTAAGGCCATGAAATCTGAGATGGGATCCATGTATGAGAACAAAGTGTGGACTTTGGTTGACTTGCCCGATGATCGGCAAGCCGTAGAGAATAAATGGATCTTCAAGAAAAAGACCGACGCTGACAGTAATGTTACTGTCTACAAAGCTTGACTTGTCGACAAGTTCAAGGAGTTGACTACGACGAGACCTTCTCACCCGTAGTGATGCTTAAGTCCGTCTGAATCATGTTAGCAATTGCCGCATTTTATGATTAAGAAATTTGGAAAATGGATGTCAAAATTGCATTCCTTAATGGATATCTTAAATAAGAGTTGTATATCATGTAACCAGAAGATTTTGTTGATCCAAAAGGAGCTAACAAAGTGTGTAAGCTCCAGCGATCCATTTATGAACTGGTGCAAGCATCTCGGAGTTGGAATATACGTTTTGATAGTGTGATCAAAGCATTTGGTTTTATACAGACTTTTGGAGAAGCTTGTATTTACAAGAAAGTGAGTGGGAGCTCTGTATCATTTCTGATATTATATGTGGATGACATATTATTGATCGGATATGATACTGAATTTCTGAATAGCATAAAAGGATACTTGAATAAAAATTTCTCAATGCAAGACCTTGGTGAAGCTGCTTATATATTGGGCATCAAGATCTATAGAGATAGATCAGGACGCTTAATTGGACTTTCACAAAGCACATACCTTGATAAAGTTTTGAAGAAGTTTAAAATGGATCAAGCAAAGAAAGGGTTCTTTCCTATGTTACAAGGTGTGAAGTTGAGTCAGACTCAATGCCCGACCACTTCAGAAGATAGAGAGAAAATGAAAGTGATTCCCTATGCTTCCACCATAGGTTCTATCATGTTTGCAATGCTGCGTACCAGACCTGATGTGTGCCTTGCTATTAGTTTAGCAAAGAGGTACCAAAGTAATCCAGGAGTGGATCACTGGATAGCAGTCAAGAATATCTTGAAATACCTGAAAAGGACTAAGGATATGTTTCTCATTTATGGAGGTGACAAAGAGCTTGTTGTAAACGGTTACGTTGATGCAAGCTTTGACACTGATCCGGATGACTCTAAGTCACAATCCGGATACGTATTTATATTGAATGGTGGAGCTGTCAGTTGGTGCAGTTCCAAGCAGAGCGTCGTGGCGGGATCTACATGTGAAGTGGAGTACATAGCTGCTTCAGAAGCAGCAAATGAAGGAGTCCGGATGAAGGAGTTCATATCCGATCTAGGTACCATACCTAGTGCATCGGGTCCAATGAAAATCTTTTGTGACAATACTGGTGCAATTGCCTTGGCAAAGGAATCCATATTTCATAAGAGAACCAAGCACATCAAGAGATGCTTCAATTCCATCCGTGATCAAGTCAAGGAGGGAGACATAGAGATTTGCAAGATACATACGGATCTAAATGTTGCAGACCCGTTGACTAAGCCTGTCTCACAAGAAAAACATGATCAACACCAAGACTCCATGGTGTTAGAATCATTACAATGTAATCTAGATTATTAACTCTAGTGCAAGTGGGAGATGAAGCAAATATGCCCTAGAGGCAATAATAAAGTTGTTATTTATATTTCCTTATATCATGATAAATGTTTATTATTCAGGCTAGAAATGTATTAACCGGAAACTTAGTACATGTGTGAATACATAGACAAACAGAGTGTCACTAGTATGCCTCTACTTGACTAGCTCGTTAATCAAAGATGGTTAAGTTTCCTAGCCATAGACATGAGTTGTCATTTTATGAACGGGATCACATCATTAGAGAATGATGTGATTAACATGACCCATCTGTTAGCTTAGCACTATGATCGTTTAGTTTATTGCTATTGCTTTCTTCATAACTTATACATGTTCATGTGACTATGAGATTATGTAACTCCCGAATACCGGAGGAACACTTTGTGTGCTATCAAAAGTCACAACGTAACTGGGTGATTATAAAGATGCTCTATAGGTGTCTCCAATGGTGTTTGTTGAGTTGGCATAGATCGAGATTAGGATTTGTCACTCCGATTGTCGAAGAGGTATCTCTGGGCCCTCTCGGGCACATCAATATAAGCCTTGCAAGCAATGTGACTAATGAGTTAGTTGCCGGATGGTGCATTACATAACGAGTAAAGAGACTTGCCGGTAATGAGATTGAACTAGGTATGATGATACCGACGATCGAAACTCAAGCAAGTAACATACTGATGACAAAGGGAACAACGTATGTTTTTATGCGGTTTGACCGATAAAGATCTTCGTAGAATATGTAGGAACCAATATGAGCATCCAGGTTCCGCTATTGGTTATTGACTGGAGATAAGTCTTGGTCATGTCTACATAGTTCTCGATGGTGGCATAACCACTCATCATCACAATATCAAGGTTCCGAGACCAACTGTTAACACACGGAGGTACTAGAAACTGAGCTGAGACTCGAATCCATCATGCCTAAAAGTCTCTATTACAGTAACTCGTCATCCTGATAGATAGATGAGAAGGCCTAGTTTCTTAACCCCATAGAAAAGATGAGGGTGACTCAGATCAGAAGGACATAATGTAAAGGAGTAAAAAGATCCTTACGTTCCCTTCCACAATCAATTCCCATATATAACTAAAGCATTTCTAGACTCGACTTCGACCAGTTTGGCTTGGTAATCCTAAAGGCAGTCAGGCTCTGATACCAAAGTTGTCGGGACCCCGATCCTAAGTCACACCGATCTAGCATGTAACACATCATATCACTTTGCGGCCTCACACACGGTATCCCCACGGGTGCCACCTTACCTGGCCTGGGACCGTTTGCACCTTTTGGCTCACGTATATGATAGTGTCGCTAGCATCCATACGACAGAGGACCAGGGCCAACATGACTAGTCGTAAACCAAAGGTGGCACAAACTTACAGGGATAGGTTTCCCCAACAATAGGCATACATGACCCAGCAATGCATGTGTCGCTCAGCAGCGAGTGAAACCAGGCTGTAGCAAGCTAGGAGGACTTCGGTAAGCTCCGCGTGACATTTCCATGTAGGGACAGACACATGAGCCAAGAAGGACACATGCCGATCATCCCATGTGTTCTAGAGCAGTAGCAAGCTACCATGGCTTAGTGGAAGCACTAGGAGACATTTCCCCATAAGAGAGGCTACCAAGAATAAACAACTAGGTGTCGGATCCCACACATAGCAATACACGTTACACGTATGCATAACATGCAAGTATGTGTTGTACAACATGGCATCACAACATAACTCAACAACTCATATAGATAAAAGCCCAGAAGAGCCACATAGCATTTATTACAAACAAGGGTCACATGACCCAACATACAGAGCATACAAGCAATGCAAGCATAACATGTCTTAGTATATACAACTACAA
Source organism: Triticum urartu (assembly GCF_003073215.2). NCBI lineage: Eukaryota > Viridiplantae > Streptophyta > Magnoliopsida > Poales > Poaceae > Triticum > Triticum urartu. Next base: position 277,733,568 of record NC_053023.1, read on the forward strand.
ATGGAAAAGGCTGAGAGGCCTGATTTTCTACAAGACCCTCCCAAGGGTACAAGATCGTAGCTGAGGTAACAAGCCAAACATCGAAGTCCACACAAAACTACTAGTGAGACTCAAGTCTCCTCTGCAAAACTTAAATTAAGCAAACGTGAATACAAATGTACCCAACAAGACTTACATCAGAACTAACTACTCATGCATCGGTATCAACAAAGGGGTCGTGGAGTTTAACTGCAGCAAGCCAGCTTTGACTCGGTGGCTATTCTGAACTACGAGTACTATCTTTGAGGTAGTGCACACGAGTCCACATATTCACCAAATCAATATGACACTATGGATATGCTCCCATCTCCCAACGACAAGGCTATCCATAGCACTCACGCTTATCTTGCACATTTTAGAGTATCCACTTCAAGTTATCTATTGATAGAGGCAAAGGTGTCCCGATGTTTCGATGAGATGGTGGCTTTCGTTTTTTGTGGGAGTCGACCTTGACGATCCGACTACGAACGTGCGAGACGTCGCGCCTTAGCAATCGCTAAACCAACTTCCGAGGGGTTATTGACCACGCCGGAGCACGATCAACCTGACCACGAGGGCCTGTTTCCTGCGAGCAAACGAAGAACAAGCAAGAAACTGAGATTGCAATCTGGATATTGCGAATATAAGATGAAAGCTTTATTGATCAAGGTGGGGTTCTGTGACGTCTTGGTCTGGTCGTTGGACACAAACGAAGTACGCGAAGTTGCAGCTATGGCGAACTTTTAATCTAAACAAAACCCAAAGTCTAAACGATGCCCTAAGGGCTGTATATATGGAGGAAGAGGGGGGAATTTCGTGGCCCTTGAGGGTGGGGTCCGAAACCAACCCTAACTCTTGTTTCCCCACACATACGGACTCTAAAAATAGCCTATACTTAAGTATTTCGAAATTACATGGGCCTGGCCCATTAATAAGGTGACGCAGCACCTAGAATAGCCTATGGACGAATATTATGAAGTGGCATCTTGTATATTTCGTCCATGGCTTCATGCACTCCTTATGGCGGCTCAAAGTCCTGAAATCATCACTTGTAACTCCGTTCTTGATCCCCTTGCGCATGGCCATCAACTATGCGTGTTTCTTGCTCCAATGTCATCCTTCTCCAAGCTAGGCCCTTCATTTGAAAGCAAAACAAATGTATCCAATTTAGGCAGCATCATAATCTCATGAACATTAGAATCATTACCAAGAAACGAAAGTACCTGGTAATTTAATTGGCGTGCGCGAGCTCTAGTAATTGGCAAGTATATGTAACAGTAGGGGCTGTGGGTGTAACAATGGTATTGATGTCCTCATCATCCTCCCCTTCTAGAAATGAAGTCGTCCTCGATGGAAGCTTGTCTTCCTCACCCAAATAAGGCTTCAAATCTGCAATGTTAAAAGTTGGACTAACCCCAAAATCTGCAGGCAGCTCAAGTTTATATGCATTATCATTTATTTTCTCTAACACCTTAAAAGGACCATCAGCACATGGCATTAGCTTTGATTTGCGCAAATTAGGAAATCTATCCTTACGCAAATGTAACCAAACAAGATCTCTAGGTGCAAACACAACATGTTTTCTACCCTTATCTTCAGCAAGTTTATATTTAGCATTCATACGCTCAATGTTTTCCTTAGTTAACTCATGCATTTTTAAAATCAATTTAGCATGTTCTTTAGCATCAAAATTAACCTTCTCCGAAGATGGAAGAGGCAACAAATCAATTGGTGCACGAGGTAGGAAACCATACACAATTTCAAAAGGGCACATCTTAGTAGTAGAATGCAATGAACGATTATAAGAAAATTCAATATGAGGCAAGCATTCTTCCCACATTTTTTTATTATTCTTCAAAACTGTCCTAAGCATAGTAGACAATGTTCTATTGACTACTTCAGTTTGTCCATCAGTTTGGGGTGACAAGTAGTACTAAAAAGCAATTTAGTCCCCAACTTAGCCCATAAACATCTCCAAAAGTGGCTAAGAAATTTAGTATCACGATCTGAAACAATAGTATTTGGCACACCATGCAAAGGATAATTTCATGAAAGAACAAATCAGCAACATTAACAGCATCATCGCTTTTATGACATGGTATAAAGTGTGCCATTTTCGAGAACCTATCCACGACAACAAATATGCTATCCCTCCCCTTCTTTGTTCTAGGTAAACCTAAAACAAAGTCCATAGATATATCCTCCCAAGGAACACTAGGTACAGGCAAAGGCATATATAAACCATGAGATTGAGTCGTGGCATAGCTTTTTGACATGTAGTGCAGCGAGCAACAAAACGATCAACATCCCGTCTCATCTATGGCCAAAAGAAATGTGTAGCAAGTATATCCTCCGTCTTCTTGACGCCAACGTGTCCCATTAATCCTCCTCCATGCGCCTCCTGCAACAACAAAAGACGAACGGAGCTAGCTGCAATGCGCTTGTTAGCACGAAACACAAATCCATTGTTAAGAACGAACTTGTTCCAAGTTATCCCTTCCTTACAATTCTGCAATACATCTTTAAATTCAGCATCATGCACATATTGATCTTTGATGGTCTCCAAACCAAATATTTTAAAGTCAAGTTGTGAAAGCATAGTATAACAACGAGACAATGCATCAGCAATAACATTTTCTTTACCCTTCTTGTGTTTAATGACATAAGGGAAAGTCTCAATGAATTCAACCCATTTAGCATGTCGACGGTTCAGTTTTGCTTGACTTTTCATGTGTTTCAAAGATTCATGATCAGAATGTATAACAAATTCCTTGGGCCATAAATAATGTTGCCATGTTTCTAAGGTCCGAACAAGAGCATATAATTCTTTATCATAAGTAGAATAGTTCAGACTAGGCCCACTCAATTTTTCAGAAAAGTATGCAACAGGTTTTCCATCTTGTAATAACACACCTCCTAATCCAATTCCACTAGCATCACATTCAAGCTCAAAAGTCTTATTGAAATTAGGAAGTTGGAGTAAAGGAGCATGTGTCAACTTATCTTTCAATACCGTGAAGGCTTCTTCCTGTGCGGTACCCCAAACAAAAGGTACATCCTTCTTTGTAAGCTCGTTGAGAGGTGCAGCAATGGTGCTGAAATCTCTCACAAAACGCCTATAGAAACCAGCGAGGCCAAGGAAACTCCTCACTTGTGTGACCGTTTTGGGCTGCGGCCAACTCTCAATAGCTTCAATCTTGGCTTTATCAACTTCAATTCCCTGTGGAGTAACAACATAGCCAAGAAAAGATACTCGGTCGGTGCAAAAGGTGCACTTTCCAAGGTTACCAAACAAACGTGCATCACGTAGAGCAATAAAAACAGCACGTAAATGTTCCAAATGTTCCTCCAAAGATTTGCTATAAATCAATATGTCATCAAAGTAAACTACCACAAATCGTCCAATGAAAGCACGTAAAACTTCGTTCATTAACCTCATGAAAGTACTAGGTGCATTAGTTAACCCAAAAGGCATGACTAACCACTCATATAATCCAAACTTAGTTTTAAATGCTGTTTTCCATTCATCTCCCAATTTCATACGAATTTGATGGTAACACTACGCAAATCAACTTTGGAGAATATTGTAGAGCCACTCAATTCATCAAGCATATCATCTAGCCTAGGAATAGGATGACGATAACGAATAGTAATATTATTAATGCCTCTACAATCAACGCACATACGCGACGTACCATCCTTTTTCGGCACTAAAATGAATAGGAACAGCACAAGGACTAAGGGATTCGCGTATATAACCTTTGTCGAGCAGTTCTTGTACTTGACGCATAATCTCCTTCGTCTCCTCTAGATTGGTACGGTATGGTGCCCGGTTGGGTAATGATGCACCGGGAATTAAGTCAATTTGATGCTCAATCCCGCGAATAGGTGGTAATCCCGGTGGCACGTCTTGTGGAAAGACGTCGGCGAACTCCTGCAAAATGTTAGTGACAGCAGGAGGCAAAGAGGAAGGCACGTCCTCGAATGAAAATAATGCCTATTTGCACACAAAAGCATAGCAAACAGATTTGCTAAAATCTAGATCATCAATATCAGATTTGGTGGCAAGTAAACATGCACTTTTCAATTTAATTTCAGAAGCAACACTAGATTGTTTATTATTATTAGGCTGCATTTGTTGCTCAAATTCTTTTGCCACAATCTGATTTTCACTCTTAGTTTTCTCCTGTTTTGCTTTATTAGCTCTATTAATATCATCTTTCAAAATGGAATCAGGAGTCATAGGAAGCAAAGTAATATTTTTATCCTTATGAACAAGAGTATACTGATTGTTTCTACCATGGTGAATAGAATTTTTATCAAATTGCCATGGTCGACCAAGTAATAAGGAACATGCTTGCATAGGTACCACATCACAATCAACATAATCAGCATATGTAGAGATACTAAAATGCACACGAACAGTACGTGTTACCTTAACCTTGCCGCTGTTGTTGAACCATTGGATGTAGTAAGGATGCGGATGTGGTCTTGTGGTGAGAGATAGCTTCTCCACCATCTCGATGCTAGCCAAGTTGTTGCAACTCCCTCCATCTATGATCACGCGAACAGAACGTTCCTTCACAACTCCCTTTGTATGGAACAAATTATGCCTCTGATTTTGCTCAGCTTGTGTAACCTGCACACTCAAAACACGTTGAGCAACTAAACATTCATACCTGTCAGCATCTTCACGAGTCATGTATTGCGTCTCATGATCAGAATCGTCTCCACCGTGTTCGTCACGTGTAATAAGAGCCAAAGTCTCCTCATCATAGTCACTAGCGGACTCATACCCACCATCCTCAGTAACAATCATCACACGCTTAGATGGGCATTCTCTCGCATAATGACCTCCACCCTTGCAACATCGACAAATAATATCATGTGTTTGCCCTGTTGATGCCATGGATGAAGAAGAGCTCTTTGCAGGCCCAGAAGGTGTGCTCTTGGCAGATAGTGGTGATTGTGCCTGCTTTATTGTATCACGGTTGGAGGTGGCAGCCGACGGAGGCGCCGGTGAAGCAGAACGTGTGGAAGTAGATGATGCACGTGGTGTCCATGAAGAAGGTCGACCTGCAGAAAAGTTAGTCCGCGCCAATGCCTGTCGATCCTGCACTTCACATTCAGCTTTACAAGCAAGATGGAATAAACGAGCGATATTAGTATACTCCTTATACTCTAGAATCGTCTGAATCTCTCTATTTAATCCACCCATAAAACGTGCAAGCATAGCTTCATTCTCCTCAACAATACCACTTCTAATCATGCCAGTTTGTAATTCCTGATAATATTCTTCTACAGAATTTTTTCCCTGTCTTAAGCGCAGCAATTTTTGAAGTAATTCACGTTGATAATATGGTGGAACCCAACGAGTACGCATAGCAGTTTTCAAAGCAGCCCAAGTAGCAGGAATGGGATATAATCTACAATGCTCAGACCACCAAACACATGCAAAACTAGTGAATGCACAAACAACAGCAGGAACACATCTCTCCTCGGGATATTGTAAACATGTAAATCGTTGTTCAGTTTCTAACTCCCAAGTAAGATATATATCAGGAACATATCTACCCTCAAATGGTGGAATATTCAATTTTAGTTTAGGGAGATGGTCATGATCTCGTACCTGAGGGTGAGCCCTACCATTGCCATTATTTGCATGTGGATGACCTGATGGTTGCTGTGCTGGTGGTGGCACGTAGTTCTGATTTTGATCAACCTCATCCTCATAATCGCCAGCAAAATCATCCTCCTCCACATCAGCAGCAGGAGCCACAGAAGTAGCAACAGCAGCACCAACAGTTTGGCCAGGTGCAAGAGGGAGACGGCTCGCTCGGCGGAGGGCTGTTTCACGATGTGTAGGTAGTCGTCGTTGTTGTTGTTGTAGAGGTGCGTTAGGTGCAGCCGGTGGTGGTAGTGGAAGACGCGCGAGCAATTCATTAAACCTGTTATCGAGCTTTGTTTCGAACGTCTTCTCCATGTCATCTATCTTCTCCATGGCCTCTTCAAATCTGTTTAGCACATCCTGCACCTGTCCATTCATCATTTGCTGAAATTTATCATGCAACTCCTGATTCGTCATGTTCTCCCAGTCAGTCTCGTCGGCTTGTGATCCTGCCATGGTTAGCAACAATAGAAAACACACAAGAATATGATCCTACAGAATACTAACAAGAGGTGGTGGTGGCGGGTGTCACAAATCCGTCAAGCAAATCTCAAATTCTTACCAGTTCTTACCCAGCAGCAGGCGGTGATCGGCAACCGTTGTAGTCAAAACTCTCAAAAGCTTGGATAGAGCGATTGCCAGGGAGAGTCAAACGCACGACGTAGAGGTATGTGGAGCTGGGAAGGCTTATAGTATGGTAGCAAAAAGGGTCAGCAATAATCAATTCAGAGATGCAAAGTTGAATAAACGCTCAACGACGGTACTGTGCTGGTCCTAGGCTACACATAAATAAGGGAAAAGCACACTCTGGAACTTTTTTTTTCGCTTTTTTTTGCGCTCCTCTTTTTTTTTGCGCTCCTCTTTTTTTTTGTGAAAAATTACTATAATGGCGAGTGTCTCAAAACTCTTCCCTCGTCAAACTGATAGGATGGGCACGAAAAAAAAAAATTCACTGTTTTTTTCGGAAATCAGGGCAGCGACGACGAAAAAGTGCGACAAAAAATCACTATGATGGCACGTGGCTCAAAAGACTCAGAAAAGCTTAAAAATAGGATAGGGAAAAAATATTTTTGCCTGTGAAAATTTTGGCCTAAAAACTGCCCGGGGGTCTCCAGACTCTTTTTTTTCGAGACCTACGCAGGCAAGGAAACACGAATCGGAATTGAGATTGATCTCAAGAACAAACCTAATATGAGAAGAACTCGGATTGGTGGTGGATATATGGTTGTGGTATATGGCAGCGGTGGTGGTATATGGTAGCGGTGGTGGTATATGGATAGAGATTGATGGTGGTATATGGATACGGATTGGTAGTGGTATATGGATAAGGATTCAGAGCGGTGGCGGATAAGCAAAAGTGGTAGATGGGCGATGATGATGGTGCGGCGGCGGCGTGACAACTTATGACCAGAACTCGAAACTCTAAAAGACTAGACTCTAAGACCAGCAACTTAACACGAGGATGCAAGTAAGTAACATACTGATGACAAAGGGAACAACGTATGTTTTTATGCGGTTTGACCGATAAAGATCTTCGTAGAATATGTAGGAACCAATATGAGCATCCAGGTTCCGCTATTGGTTATTGACTGGAGATAAGTCTTGGTCATGTCTACATAGTTCTCGATGGTGGCATAACCACTCATCATCACAATATCAAGGTTCCGAGACCAACTGTTAACACACGGAGGTACTAGAAACTGAGCTGAGACTCGAATCCATCATGCCTATAAGTCTCTATTACAGTAACTCGTCATCCTGATAGATAGATGAGAAGGCCTAGTTTCTTAACCCCATAGAAAAGATGAGGGTGACTCAGATCAGAAGGACATAATGTAAAGGAGTAAAAAGATCCTTACGTTCCCTTCCACAATCAATTCCCATATATAACTAAAGCATTTCTAGACTCGACTTCGACCAGTTTGGCTTGGTAATCCTAAAGGCAGTCAGGCTCTGATACCAAAGTTGTCGGGACCCCGATCCTAAGTCACACCGATCTAGCATGTAACACATCATATCACTTTGCGGCCTCACACACGGTATCCCCACGGGTGCCACCTTACCTGGCCTGGGACCGTTTGCACCTTTTGGCTCACGTATATGATAGTGTCGCTAGCATCCATACGACAGAGGACCAGGGCCAACATGACTAGTCGTAAACCAAAGGTGGCACAAACTTACAGGGATAGGTTTCCCCAACAATAGGCATACATGACCCAGCAATGCATGTGTCGCTCAGCAGCGAGTGAAACCAGGCTGTAGCAAGCTAGGAGGACTTCGGTAAGCTCCGCGTGACATTTCCATGTAGGGACAGACACATGAGCCAAGAAGGACACATGCCGATCATCCCATGTGTTCTAGAGCAGTAGCAAGCTACCATGGCTTAGTGGAAGCACTAGGAGACATTTCCCCATAAGAGAGGCTACCAAGAATAAACAACTAGGTGTCGGATCCCACACATAGCAATACACGTTACACGTATGCATAACATGCAAGTATGTGTTGTACAACATGGCATCACAACATAACTCAACAACTCATATAGATAAAAGCCCAGAAGAGCCACATAGCATTTATTACAAACAAGGGTCACATGACCCAACATACAGAGCATACAAGCAATGCAAGCATAACATGTCTTAGTATATACAACTACAAATGGAAAAGGCTGAGAGGCCTGATTTTCTACAAGACCCTCCCAAGGGTACAAGATCGTAGCTGAGGTAACAAGCCAAACATCGAAGTCCACACAAAACTACTAGTGAGACTCAAGTCTCCTCTGCAAAACTTAAATTAAGCAAACGTGAATACAAATGTACCCAACAAGACTTACATCAGAACTAACTACTCATGCATCGGTATCAACAAAGGGGTCGTGGAGTTTAACTGCAGCAAGCCAGCTTTGACTCGGTGGCTATTCTGAACTACGAGTACTATCTTTGAGGTAGTGCACACGAGTCCACATATTCACCAAATCAATATGACACTATGGATATGCTCCCATCTCCCAACGACAAGGCTATCCATAGCACTCACGCTTATCTTGCACATTTTAGAGTATCCACTTCAAGTTATCTATTGATAGAGGCAAAGGTGTCCCGATGTTTCGATGAGATGGTGGCTTTCGTTTTTTGTGGGAGTCGACCTTGACGATCCGACTACGAACGTGCGAGACGTCGCGCCTTAGCAATCGCTAAACCAACTTCCGAGGGGTTATTGACCACGCCGGAGCACGATCAACCTGACCACGAGGGCCTGTTTCCTGCGAGCAAACGAAGAACAAGCAAGAAACTGAGATTGCAATCTGGATATTGCGAATATAAGATGAAAGCTTTATTGATCAAGGTGGGGTTCTGTGACGTCTTGGTCTGGTCGTTGGACACAAACGAAGTACGCGAAGTTGCAGCTATGGCGAACTTTTAATCTAAACAAAACCCAAAGTCTAAACGACGCCCTAAGGACTGTATATATGGAGGAAGAGAGGGGAATTTCGTGGCCCTTGAGGGTGGGGTCCGAAACCAAACCTAACTCTTGTTTCCCCACACATACGGACTCTAAAAATAGCCTATACTTAAGTATTTCGAAATTACATGGGCCTGGCCCATTAATAAGGTGACGCAGCACCTAGAATAGCCTATGGACGAATATTATGAAGTGGCATCTTGTATATTTCGTCCATGGCTTCATGCACTCCTTATGGCAGCTTCAAAGTCCTGAAATCATCACTTGTAACTCCGTTCTTGATCCCCTTGCGCATGCCATCAACTTCATGCGTGTTCTTGCTCCAATGTTCATCCTTCTCCAAGCTAGGCCCTTCATTTGAAAGCAAAACAAATGTATCCAATTTAGGCAGCATCATAATCTCATGAACATTAGAATCATTACCAAGAAACGAAAGTACCTGGTAATTTAATTGGCGTGCGCGAGCTCTAGTAATTGGTCCAGTATATGTAACAGTAGGGGCTGTGGGTGTAACAATGGTATTGATGTCCTCATCATCTATGAACAATGTGGGCGTTCCATGTAGTCTATATCCGCGGACGCGACTGTTCGAATAGATCATATTACCCTGCAGGGGTGTACTTCTTCACACACGCTCTCACCACTTATCGCCGTTTACATGACATGTACTCGGCAACCTTCAAGCGGAAGCCCGGCTGATGAGGACATGACTACCTTGGATACGACCAAAAATATTGCATACATGCATATTTGTCAGGTGATTTCTAATGCAAACTATTCAATAATCTATTTATGTTATCCAGAACAAAAATACTTCACACACTTTTGTGTTTTGTCTAATTGCAGGTGTATGGGACATTTGTACAATCCACATATGAAGACAAGGGAAAAGGAGAAGTTTAGGTTGTGTTCAAAAAGTCTTCTCACGTCACTTTTGGGCCAAGAGAAGATAGAGTCCAAGTCTCTCACGTTCTGGATTCAGATTCGGACTACACAGACATACCTGACTCAAAACGCCAACAAATTTTTCATACGGACTCCGAATTGGGTGATTATTTTTTTGATGGAAAGTAGATTTCGTGCTCTTTCCAACCCAATTGGATTCACCTTCAAATTCATCCGGAGCGTTGAGTTACGGACGAAACAATCTGACGTTGCAGCAGAATCCGAGTCAAACTACAAGCCCAAAGGTGGTATCAGTTTTCAGGTTGCTCGGTGAGAATTTCCAGTTTTCCTAGATTAGATTTATTTTCTTACCTATTGTCCAAGAAAAAGCCACAAAAAAGAGTTAGATCTATTCATCCTTGGTCCAAGCCAGTCTGAGCCTTTGCAATTTTCTTTTCATTGCTTGCATAGTTGAATTATCGGTTGCATCATCGTGTCGAGTTGCTGGTCTTAGTGTCTAGTTCGTTTAGAGTTTCGAGTTCTGTTCACATTAGTCACGCCACCGCTGCATCATTATCTCTTCCGCTGTCCACCACCCATCCATCAATTTCCACCACGTGCTACCCACCATTCATTGTCATAATAATAGTTGAGATCGTTCACATCTTCACTTGATCCAATCTGCATCTTATCTAGTTTGTTTTGGAAAGAGGGAGAAAAAAAGAGAGAAAAAAAACGAGAGAAAAAAAAGAGAAAAAAAAGTCAGAGAAAAAAAGGAGAGAAAGAAAAAACAAGTGTGAGGAAAAAAAAGAGAAAAAAAAATTCGGATCTTTTTAGACTCAATCTCGTAGTTGAATTCGGATTGTAATCTGTTTTGTGCACTGTTCAGTAAAACAGCTTGGCTGTTGCTTCACATCATTATCTTTACTGCCATTGTGATCTTCACTTATATCTTGCTGTCCAGAGCTACTTAGTATCCTTCATTGATGCTGGTTGTGCTACGACGTGACCTCATTAGTGTTCTAGGCTCGCGTCTCTAGTTCGGTCTAGCCTAGGACCAGCACAGTACCGTCGTTGAGCGTTTATTCAACATTGCATCTCTGAATTGATTATTGCTAATCTTTTGCTACCATATATAGCCAACCTAGCTCCACATATTTCTACACCGTGTATACGCACGTTCCCCTGGCAATCGCTTTACACAATCTTCGGAGTTATTTGACACCGCTGGTTGCCTGTCACCACCTGCCGCATGGTAAGAACTTGTAAGATATTGATATTTGCTTTACTGTGAGCACTTTACAACCACATCCTAGTAGTTCATAGGAACATTATTCTCGAATTTTGGTTCTTTTTTCTACTAATCATGACAGGTTCCAGAGATAGAAGTTTTTGGACGACGGACACATCTTCACCATCACGAGAGTTGGGACAACACACACAAGCATATGGTCAGGTTATCTCTTTACCATCATTTGAGGGTAGATTTAATCCTGCTATTTATCTAGCTTGGGAGCTTGAAGTAGAACAAGTTTTTAGTCACCATGATTTTTCTGAACTTGAGAGAGTACGAGCTACCATTAGGGCATTTACTAGTTTTGCTTCTGTTTGGTGGAGTGTACATTGTAAGAAAAACATTGATAAGCAACCCACAACTTGGAAAGTTTTGAAAGCTGTAATGAGACAACAATTTTTTCCTCCTTACTATCATCGTGAATTGCGTCGCAAATTGGAGCAATTAAAACAAGGCAGTAACACTGTTCATGCTTACTACCAAGAGTTCAAATCTTATATGCATCATTGTGACATAGAAGAATTTGAGGATGATACAATGAATAGATTTTTTGGTGGTTTGAACCATGATATTCAGGCAAGATTTCAGTATATTCCTCGTTGCATTACTGGTATGTATGTCCGTGCTTGTACCTTTGAGAGACAGATACAGGAGGATGCATTGGGTGACTACAACAACTACTATTCCAGTTCATGCTCACCATCGCCGGTTGGTTACTCCATTATTGCACCTACTAGAGCAGCCCCACCTCGGATTGTGAGCGCAATATCATCTCAAGAGTATGGTACATTGTCAACGTCCGTACCTACATCAGCTACATCTCTGCGAGGTAACAGTAAAGGTATTGATGATATAACTTCACATGAGAATGAAGCATGCCTAGTTAACTTGAATGCATCATGTGTTGAGTTACCTGTTGATTTGAGCACACCACCTATTTTAGAGACTCTTGTTACTGTCATGAATGCGTCATGTGATCAAACAACTGAAATATCAACAATTTTGAGTGCACCCATTGAATTAACTGTTGACGCAAAAGAACCAATGTTTAATCATTTTGATATGACCTCTAATCTTGATGATGATTCTGTGTCCAATGACTTATTGCATGTTTGCTTATTTAAGCATGTTGTAGCATGTAAATTTGATGCAAGTAAGGTTTATTCATCGAAGTTAGGATGGTTTAATGATGAACATTGCCAATCTTTTGAAGAGAATAAGAGCTTCACTTATATGTGCAAACTGAGTTCCAATATTTTCATGCCTTCTACTTCCTGTGATAATTTTTTGGCTTTAGATTTTATGAACAATGAAAGTTACTCATGTATACATGTGACATATGTGCAAAAATCAAGGAAAGTTAAAATGGATGACATATACATATACAACATGTACACCTTGTCTCTTTTGTTAGCCACATTTCAGATTAAGCAATGCCGAGGACGGCTTTATTTTCAAAAAGGGGAGGATGATGAGGACATGACTACCTTGGATACGACCAAAAATATTGCATACATGCATATTTGTCAGGTGATTTCTAATGCAAACTATTCAATAATCTATTTATGTTATCCAGAACAAAAATACTTCACACACTTTTGTGTTTTGTCTAATTGCAGGTGTATGGGACATTTGTACAATCCACATATGAAGACAAGGGAAAAGAAGAAGTTTAGGTTGTGTTTAAAAAGTCCTCTCACGTCACTTTTGGGCCAAGAGAAGATAGAGTCCAAGTCTCACGTTCTGGATTCAGATTCGGACTGCACAGACATACCTGACTCAAAACGCCAACAACTTTTTCATACGGACTCCGAATTGGGTGATTCTTTTTTTGTTGAAAACTAGATTTCGTGCTCTTTCCAACCCAATTGGATTCACCTTCAAATTCATCCGGAGCGTTGAGTTACGGACGAAACAATCTGACGTTGCAGCAGAATCCGAGTCAAACTACAAGCCCAAAGGTGTTGCATCACCTCCACTTGGGCCCATGAGCCTTGTACGACCTAGGGTTAGTTTTAGGCTGCCTTGGGACGTCCTCCCACCTCCTTGGCCACCACCCCTTGCTCCTATATAAGTAGATCCATCTAGTAGCTTTTTCCTTGGGGATTTGTTTAGTTAAAAGTTAGCCATTGCAACTTCGTGTACTTCGTTTGTGTCCAACGACCAGACCAAGACCGCTTACGGATCCCCACCATTATCAATACTTCATATATATTTGCGATATTTAGATTGCTTTATCATATTCTTGCTCGTTCTTCGATTGCTTGCAGGAATAGACCTTCGTGGTCAGGCTGACCGTGCTTCCAGCATCGTCAGTAACCTCGGGAGATTGGTTTAGCGGTTGCTAAGGCGCAACGTCGTGCACGTTTGTAGTCGGATCGTCAAAGTCGTCTCCACCAAATCGATAGTTATCATCTCATCGAAAGATCGGGACCCTCGCCTCTATCACCGGCGAGGGTGTCGGCCATGACTTGACTAACCACACAAGTCTCTAGTCCAGGTTTATCGCCTATTCGGGTTCCATCAGCAAGGAAATCCGGTTGGGGTTTCCACTACAGCCCCAAACGATGTGTACATGGTTCCTAGTCCCACCAAATGGGCGACACTTGGTACACCCGGCCACCATGCCAAGTCCATCCAGAAACTAGTTGCAACTCCTGAACAGAGATCATGGTGATTAATAAGCCAAGTGGGGTCGCGTTACCTGAACCCAATGTGTGGTAGTAACTGTCTTGGATCACAAACACATAACTCAGTTCCAGAGGACGGTTTCAATGAGACAACCCACCATGTAATCCTACATGGCCTCTCATCGCTACCTTTACCAAATCGTATTCACACACTTAGCTCTCAATAGTAGGACATGTTCACCACATTCCAAGTCATCCCCGATGAATTAGACCTGACACAACTCTAAGCAATAGGCATGACAAGCAAGCATGAATGAGTAGGCACATCATGGCAAAAACAACTCCTACTCATGCTAGTGGGTTTCAACTATTTACTGTGGCAAAGACATGTCATGCAAAGGAATGGGGTTCAACTACCGCAACATGTAACAGTTGAGTCGCTGTTGTCCTAATGCAATAAAGGAGATCGGGAGAGAGAGAGAGAGTGGGATTGTATCGAGATGAACAAGGGGGGTTTGCTTTCCTGGCACTTCTGAAGCATTGTGTCTTCATCAGTGTCATCGATCACATCATCGAAACAACGTCTACTGAGAGGGGACAAACATCGGCAACCAAGATGGAACACAATAAATGCAATGCAACAATATGATGCATGATCATGACATGGCAATATGTTGTTGATTGAGCTAATGCAACTAACAACAATTTATATGAAGTTGGTTTGAACCCAAGGTTCAAATTCAAACTCCACGTAAGACATTTAAAATGCCATTTGTTCAAATTTTCATATATAGTAGCTGTAAGTTGTTAAAACATGAATGAAAATGGCATAAACAGATTCTTTGGATTTTTCTGATAACTTTTCGTATATAAATTATTTCAATCTTAGCTACGGTTGATTTTATATGATTTTTAGAAGTTTAGGCCATTTTCTGAAATAAATAAATCATTTCTGATTTATTTAAAATCCAGAAAACAATTACAGCATCAGATGACGCCAGGATGACATCAGCAGGTCAACACAGTCAGCAACAGTCAAACCTGATGCGTGGGACCCTGTCTTGGGATACCACGGCCACCTATGGGACCGAAGGCCCCTTGCTGGTTCAGCAGGGGGGATGTCGCGTTGCACAAAGAGCAGAAGAACGTGGGACAGCACGACAGAGATCACACGGGCAATTTTACCCAGGTTCGGGCCGCCACAAGGCATAAAACCCTACTCTTGCTTTGGTGGATTGATGGTGGAAGAATGATGGTGGAGCGTACTACACTTGCCCGGCAGGGACGACGGTGGATACGCGCGTACAGGAGCGTGGGTGTACAATCTTCTAAACCTTTCTACGGTTGCCATGGGAAAACAGTCATTATGCACTGATAAGATAGCAAAACAGTGTTATCATACCTAACTCTGCAGGCTGACAGGGCGCATTAAATGCACTTCTCAACGTCACATCGTTGCTTATCCGGCAAGCCTTGTCGGGCTTGTCTTGCCAGCTCCGCGCCTGCTCGCTTGACACGTCACGGGACGGGTGTCGTCTGTAGGTTTTTCCTGTAGAAAGAGGTTGCCATGTGGTGAATGGCTGTCACTTAATCACTTTGCGGCTTGAAACCACACTGATTGACGACGTTGGTCGTGGCGGAGTGGTTGGGTGAGGTAGTTTTGCCTCCGTGAGTCCCGGCAGGCGGTCGTGGCGGAGTGGTTGGGTGAGGTAGTTTTGCCTCCGTGAGTCCCGGCAGGCCCTGCCAGGATGTCTTGGTCATTCTTCCGGGGGTGACCCCGCCCTCGACGAGCTCGTCTGCCCGGCAATGGAGGCTTTTCTCCTAGTGGCATCTTGTTTCTCTGGCTTGATCTTGGTCCTCTTGATCTGCATGTTGTTTCTTCAAAGATCTTGGTTTCTTGTACTCTGGCATGGCTTAGTGCCACAACCATGTTCCCGTGCCTATGCACAGTCTAGGAAACAGACCCAGGGTTTGTTGCACCGATAGAAGCCCCTGGGCCTGCCCGGATCGCGCTTCCGAGCATCGTCGGGGCTGGCCCTAATAAGTGCATAGGTCGCGGTGCTGGAGAGGCTGGTCTTTTGGAGTCTTCTTTGCTTCTTCAATAACCTTGAGCCTGGGCCGGTTTCCGGTTTTTCTGCGCGTCATGTAAAGCCAATAGTGTTGGGGACACTCTTGTAATGGGCCATGAATGACGTTAATGCACAGGGTAGAAAATGCCAATTCACGCTTCCCACCACGCCCATATCCTCAGCCACGTATGCTGCATGCATCACGCGGGGTAAGTAATGGAGGCGCGTGGCTGATACGTCTCCAACATATCTATAATTTTTGATTGTTCCATGCTATTATATTTTCTGTTTTGGATCTTTATGGGCTTTATTATACACTTTTATATTATTTTTGGGACTAACCTATTAACCGAAGGCCCAGCCCAATTGCTGTTTTCTTGCCTATTCACTGTTTCGAAGAAAAGGAATATCAAACGGAGTCCAAACGGAATGAAACCTTCGGGAGAGTTATGTTTGGAACGGAAGCAATCCACAAGACTTGGAGTAGATGTCAGGGAAGCTTCGAGGTGGCCACGAGGCAGGGAGGTGCGCCCTACCCCCTTGGGCGTGCCCCCATCCTCGTGGGCCCCTCGTGGCTCCCCTGACCGACTTCTTTCACCTATATATGTCCATATACCCTAAAAACATCAAAGAGCAGAATAGATCGGGAGTTCCACCGCCAGAAGCCTCCGCAGCCACCGAAAACCAATCTAGACCCGTTCCAGCACCCTGCCCGAGGGGGGGGGGAATCCCACTCCGGTGGCATTCTTCATCATCCTGGCGCTCTCCATGATGAGGAGGGAGTAGTTCACCCTCGGGGCTGAGGGTATGTACCAGTAGCTATGTGTTTGATCTCTCTCTCTCTCTCTCTCTCTCTCTCTCTCGTGTTCTTGAGGTGGTATGATCTTGATGTTTCGCGAGGTTTGCTATTATAGTTGGATCTTATGATGTTTCTCCCCCTCTACTCTCTTGTAATGGATTGAGTTTTCCCTTTGAAGTTGTCTTATCGGATTGAGTCTTTAAGGATTTGAGAACACTTGATGTATGTCTTGCATGTGCTTATCTGTGATGACAAAGGGATATCACGTGATCCACTTGATGTATATTTTGGTGATCAACTTGCGAGTTCCGTGACCTCATGAACTTATGCATAGGGGTTGGCACATGTTTTCGTCTTGACTCTCCGGTAGAAACTTTGGGGCACTGTTTGAAGTTCTTTGTGTTGGTTGAATAGATGAATCTGAGATTGTGTGAAGAATATCGTATAATCATACCCACAGATACTTGAGGTGACATTGGAGTATCTAGGTGACATTAGGGTTTTGGTTGATTTGTGTCTTAAGGTGTTATTCTAGTACGAACTCTATGATAGATCGAACGGAAAGAATAGCTTCATGTTATTTTACTACGGACTCTTGAATAGATCGATCAGAAAGGATAAATTTGAGGTGGTTTCATACCCTACCATAATCTCTTCATTTGTTCTTCGCTATTAGTGTCTTTGGAGTGACTCTTTGTTGCATGTTGAGGGATAGTTATATTATCCAATTATGTTATTATTGTTGAGAGAACTTGCACTAGTGAAAGTATGAACCCTAGGCCTTGTTTCAACGCATTGCAATACTGTTTTCGCTCACTTTTATCATTAGTTACCTTGCTGTTTTTATATTTTCAGATTACAAAAACCATTATCTACTATCCATATTGCAGTTGTATCACCATCTCTTCGCTGAACTAGTGCACCTATACAATTTACCATTGTATTGGGTGTGTTGGGAACACAAGAGCCTCTTTGTTATTTGGTTGCAGGGTTGCCTGAGAGAGACCATCTTCATCCTATGCATCCCACGGATTGATAAACCTTAGGTCATCCACTTGAGGGAAATTTGCTACTGTCCTACAAACCTCTGCACTTGGAGGCCCAACAACGTCTACAAGAAGAATGTTGTGTAGTAGACATCAAGCTCTTTTCTGGCACCGTTGCCGGGGAGGTTAGCGCTTGAAGGTATATCTTTAGATCTTGCAATCGAATCTTTTTGTTTCTTGTTTTAGCACTAGTTTAGTTTATAAAAGAAAACTACAAAAAATGGAATTGAGTTTGCCTCATACGCTTCATCTTTTTAATATATTTCATGAGAATGATGGAAAGGAAAATCGTGCTCAAATGCTAGAAGAAGAAGTCTATAAAATGTCTGGCACTAAATCTATGAATGATGAGCATGATTGCAATGTTTTTAGTATGAACTCCTTGAATATCCATAGTACTAATGATGATTGCACTAGTCATGATGAAAATGTCTCTTATAAGCATGTCAACTTTTGTGGAGTGCATAGAGCTTGCAAGTACACACCAATTATGGAAAATAGATTTTGCAAGAGGCATAAGTATTTGGAAACTATGTGGTTGCAAGAGAGGCTAGATGTTTGTGCTGAAAATTTAAAATTTCTTCACCATACTTGTGAATTTTGCAATGAACATGGTCATTTAAATCTCTGATGCAAATTGTTCCATGATCGTATCGTGTCCAAAAATTGTGATGATTTGATTTCCCTGGCACATCATAATGAACTTAGTTTGCTTTTGGGTTATGAAGAAATGAAACGTATAACTAAGCATATTCCAGAATATAACCTTGAGAAATTCCTCGATATTGATCTAGAAGAAATTTTTATGTATTGTGTGGTGAATTGCATTGAAAATCCTTATATTGCCAATTACATAAAGAAAAGAAAACAAATAGAGGATGGAGATACTACTAATGAAAGGGAAGAGGCTTCCCAATATCCTCCTATTATTTCTTATGATGAATCAGGTAATGAGGAGGAGCCTTCTATTCAACCAATCTCATCAATAAGGAGCTCAAAAATAGGATTGAACCCACACATGATGCGAAGAAGAAAAAGAAAAGACAGAGAAGTAAAGGTAAAGAGGTATCCCTCCCAAATGATGTTGCCCCTATTACTCCTTGTGATGATGATAATTGCTATACTATTGGTGCTATCCATACTATTAATGATGAGAGTGATTATGCTTATGATATGAAAATGCCTAAGCTTGGGGATGCCATGTTTGATGAGAATGACATGTTTGAGAATATATTTGCTTCAATTAATGTTTGTCCCAAGCTTGGGGATGCTATGTTTAATGAAGATGATATTTGTAGTCTCCCAAGTTTTGATATGCAAATTTATTATGATGATAGCATGCCTCCTACTTATGATGATTATATTGATGAAAGTGGGTTTGGAAGAGTGTCAACTTTAGGAAGTAATGATCCCACTATTTTGGAGGATGTTGAATCTTATTGTGATAATTATGAAAGTGGATTTGGAGAGGTCATGAGTTTATTTAGTAATGATTCCACTATCTTGGAAGAGGTTTCAATTGATTATGATGAGAACAAGGTTGCTACTTTTGATGATTATTGTGATGAAACTTATGATATAAAAAGTAGTGATGATTATATTTATAAACCTTGTCATGATTATGATTACCCTTTTTCTGAACATTACTCCTTTAATGTGGAAACAATTTATAGTATTCGAGTTTCTTATGATACTCCCACTATTTCGAACGAGAAGACTTTTGCTTATGTGGAGAGTAATAAAATTTCTATGCTTGTAGATCATGAAAAGAATGCTTTATGTGATAGTTATATTGTTGAATTCATTCATGATGCTACTGAAAATTATTATGAGGGAGTAATATATGCTTGTAGGAGTTGCAATAATATCAAGTTTCCTCTCTATGTGTTGAAAATCTTGAAGTTATGCTTGTTCTACCTTCTTATGCAAGTTGATTCTTATTCCCATAAGTTGTTTGCACACAAAATCCCTATGCATATGAAGTGGGTTAGACTTAAATATGCTAGTCATATTCTTCATGATGCTCTCTTTATGTTACAATTCTTATCTTTTATGTGAGCATCATTGAAACCATCATGCCTAGCTAGGGGCGTTAAACGATAGTGCTTGTTGGGAGGCAACCCAACTTCAATTTTGTTCTTTGCTTTTAGCTCCTGTTTAGTAATAAATAATTCATATAGCTTCTGTTTAGATGTGGTTTTATGTTTTAATTAGTGTTTGTGCCAAGTAGAACCTTTGGGAAGACTTCGGTGAAGTCTTCGCGATCTTGCTGTAAAAAACAGAAACTTTTGCGCTCATGAGATTAGCTGCCATTTTTTACTGGAGAGTGCAATTAGGTTGATACTTTTTGCAGATGATTAATAGACAAATTCCTAAGGTCCACCAATTTATTTGAGAATTTTATTTGTTCCAGAAGTATACGTTTGATACAGATTAGTACAGACTGTTCTGTTTTGACAGATTCTGTTTTCCATGTGTTGTTTGCTTATTCTGATGAATCTATGAGTAGTATCGGAGGGTATGAACCATAGAGAAGTTGGAATACAGCAGATATTACACTAATATGAATTTGGAATGACTTCACAACAGTACCTAAGTGGTGATTTATTTCTTATACTAATGGAGCTCACGAGATTTTCTATTTTGAGTTTTGTGTTGTGAAGTTTTCAAGTTTTGGGCAAAGGTTTGATGGATTATGGAACAAGGAGTGGAAAGAACCTAAGCTTGGGGATGACCATGGCACCCCAAGGTAAAATTCAAGGACACCAAAAAATCCTAAGCTTGGGGATGCCCCGGAAAGCATCCCCTCTTTCGTCTTCGTCTATCGGTAACTTTACTTGGAGCTATATTTTTATTCACCACATGATATGTGTTTTGCTTGGAGCGTCTTGTATGATTTGAGTCTTTGCTTTTTAGTTTACCACAATCATCCTTTCTGTACACACCTTTTTAGAGAGACTCACATGATTTGAAATTTATTAGAATACTGATGAGGACATCAATACCATTGTTACACCCACAGCCCCTGCTATACATACTGGACCAATTACAAGAGCTCGCACACGCCAATTGAATTATCAGGTACTTTCATTTCTTGGTAACGATTCTAATGTTCATGAGAATAAGATGATGCCTAAATTGGATACATTTGTTTTGCTTACAAATGAAGGGCCTACCTTGGACAAGAAAGATGAACCTTGGAGCAAGTTCAAGCATGGAGATGACGGCATGCGCAAGGGGATCAAGAACGGAGTTACAAGTGATGATTTCAGGACTTTGAAGCCACCATAAGGAATGCATGAAGCCTTGGACGAAATATACAAGATGCCACTTCATAAATTTCCTCCTGAGGCTATTTTAGGTGCTGCGTCACCTTATTATTGGGCCAGGCCCATGTATTTTCGAAATACTTAAGTATAGGATGTTTTTAGAGTCCGTATGTGTGGGGAAACAAGAGTTAGGGTTGGTTTCGGACCCCTCCTCCAAGGGCCACGAAATTCCCCCCTCTTCCTCCATATATACAGCCCTTAGGGCGTCGTTTAGACTTTGGGATTTGTTTAGTTAAAAGTTAGCCATTGCAACTTCGTGTACTTCATTTGTGTCCAACGACCAGACCAGGACCGCTTACGGATCCCCACCATTATCAATACTTCATATATATTTGCAATATTCAGATTGCTTTATCATATTCTTGCTCGTTCTTCGATTGCTTGCAGGAATAGGCCTTCATGGTCAGGCTGACCGTGCTTCCGGCATCGCCAGTAACCTTAGGAGATTGGTTTAGCGATTGCTAAGGCGCAACGTCGTGCACGTTTGTAGTCGGATCGTCAAAGTCGTCTCCACCAAATCGATAGTTATCATCTCATCGAAAGATCGGGACACCCTGCCTCTATCAAGTGGTATCAGATTTCCAGGTTGCTCGGTGAGATTTTACAGTTTTTCGTAGTTTAGGTCGAGTCTGTTCTTCATACCTATAGTCCACGAAAAAGCCAAAAAAAATTTAGGGTTAGGTCATCATATCCGAACCAATCTGAGCCTTTGCATAGTCTTTTTAGAGTTTTGCTTTGTTGAATTTGTGGTTGCATCGTCGTGTCGAGTTGCTGGTCTTAGAGTCTAGTCCCTTAGAGTTTCGAGTTCTGTTCACAGGTTGATGAGGACATCAATACCATTGTTACACCCACAGCCCCTACTGTTACATATACTGGACCAATTACTAGAGCTCGCGCACGCCAATTAAATTACCAGGTACTTTCGTTTCTTGGTAATGATTCTAATGTTCATGAGATTATGATGCTGCCTAAATTGGATACATTTGTTTTGCTTTCAAATGAAGGGCCTAGCTTGGAGAAGGATGAACATTGGAGCAAGAACACGCATGAAGTTGATGGCATGCGCAAGGGGATCAAGAACGGAGTTACAAGTGATGATTTCAGGACTTTGAAGCCGCCATAAGGAGTGCATGAAGCCATGGACGAAATATACAAGATGCCACTTCATAATATTCGTCCATAGGCTATTCTAGGTGCTGCGTCACCTTATTAATGGGCCAGGCCCATGTAATTTCGAAATACTTAAGTATAGGCTATTTTTAGAGTCCGTATGTGTGGGGGAAACAAGAGTTAGGGTTGGTTTCGGACCCCACCCTCAAGGGCCACGAAATTCCCCTCTCTTCCTCCATATATACAGCCCTTAGGGCGTCGTTTAGACTTTGGGTTTTGTTTAGATTAAAAGTTCGCCATAGCTGCAACTTCGCGTACTTCGTTTGTGTCCAACGACCAGACCAAGACGTCACAGAACCCCACCTTGATCAATAAAGCTTTCATCTTATATTCGCAATATCCAGATTGCAATCTCAGTTTCTTGCTTGTTCTTCGTTTTCTCGCAGGAAACAGGCCCTCGTGGTCAGGTTGATCGTGCTCCGGCGTGGTCAATAACCCCTCGGAAGTTGGTTTAGCGATTGCTAAGGCGCGACGTCTCGCACGTTCGTAGTCGGATCGTCAAGGTCGACTCCCACAGAAAACGATAGCCACCATCTCATCGAAACATCGGGACACCTTTGCCTCTATCACAGGTTGTCACGCCGCCGCCGCACCATTGTCATCATCAGGACATCAATACCATTGTTACACCCACAACCCCTGCTGCTATACATACTGGACCAATTACTAGAGCTCGCACACGCCAATTGAATTATCAGGTACTTTCGTTTCTTGGTAACGATTCTAATGTTCATGAGAATATGATGCTGCCTAAATTGAATACATTTGTTTTGCTTAGGAATGAAGGGCCTACCTTGGACAAGAAAGATGAACCTTGGAGCAAGTTCAAGCATGGAGATGATGGCATGCGCAAGGGGATCAAGAACGGAGTTACAAGTGATGATTTCAGGACTTTGAAGCCACCATAAGGAGTGCATGAAGCCTTGGACGAAATATACAAGATGCCACTTCATAAATTTCGTCCAGAGGCTATTTTAGGTGCTGCGTCACCTTATTATTGGACCAGGCCCATGTATTTTTGAAATACTTAAGTATAGGCTGTTTTTATAGTCCGTATGTGTGGGGAAACAAGAGTTAGGGTTGGTTTCGGACCCCTCCTCCAAGGGCCACGAAATTCCCCCCCTCTTCCTCCATATATACAGCCCTTAGGGCGTCGTTTAGACTTTGGGATTTGTTTAGTTAAAAGTTAGCCATTGCAACTTCGTGTACTTCGTTTGTGTCCAACGACCAGACCAAGACCGCTTACGGATCCCCACCATTATCAATACTTCATATATATTTGCAATATTCAAATTGCTTTATCATATTCTTGCTCGTTCTTCAATTGCTTGCAGGAATAGACCTTCGTGGTCAGGCTGACCGTGCTTCCGGCATCGTCAGTAACCTCAGGAGATTGGTTTAGCGATTGCTAAGGTGCAATGTCGTGCACGTTTGTAGTCGGATCGTCAAAGTCATCTCCACCAAATCGATAGTTATCATCTCATCGAAAGATCGGGACACCCCGCCTCTATCAAATACTCTATGTGCTTCACTTATATCTTTTGAGCCATATAGTTTTTTCTCTAGTGCTTCACTTATATCTTTTAGAGCACGACGGTGGTTTTATTTTATAGAAATAATTGATCTCTCGTGCTTCACTTATATTATTTTGAGAGTCCTTTAGAACAACATGGCAATAATAAAAACTTTCATATACGTGTATTGAATACTATGAGAAGTTTGATACTTCATGATTGTTGTGAGATATTAAGATGGTGATATTGGAATGCCAGTTGAGTAGTTGTGAATTTGAGAGATACTCGTGTTAAAGTTTGTGATTCCTGTAGCATGCACGTATGGTGAACCGTTATGTGATGAAGTCGGAGCATGATTTATTTATTGATTGTCTTCCTTATGAGTGGCGGTCGGGGACGAGCGATGGTCTTTTCCTACCAATCTATCCACCTAGGAGCATGCGCGTAGTACTTTGTTTTGATAACTAATATTTTTTGCAATAAGTATATGAGTTCTTAATGACTAATGTTGAGTCCATGGATTATACGTACTCTCACCCTTTCACCATTGCTAGCCTATCTAGTACCGCGCAACTTTCGCCGGTACCATAAACCCACCATATATCTTCCTCAAAATAGCCACCATACCTACCTATTATGGCATTTCCATAGCCATTCCGAGATATATTGCCATGCAACTTTCCACCGTTCCGTTTATTATGACACGCTTCATCATTGTCATATTGCTTTGCATGATCATGTAGTTGACATCGTATCTATGGCAAAGCCACCATTCATAATTCTTTCATACATGTCACTCTTGATTCATTGCAAATCCCGGTACACCGCCGGAGGCATTCATATAGAGTCATATTTTGTTCTAAGTATCGAGTTGTAATTATTGAGTTGTAAGTAAATAAAAGTGTGATGATCATCATTATTAGAGCATTGTCCCAGTGAGAAAAGGATGATGGAGACTATGATTCCCCCACAAGTCGGGATGAGACTCCTGACGGAAAATAAGAAAAGAAAAGAAAAAAAAGAGGCCAAAAAAAGAAGGCCCAAATAAAAAAATGAAAAAAATGAAAAAATGAAATGAGAGAAAAAGAAAGAAGGGACAATGTTACTATCCTTTTTCCACACTTGTGCTTCAAAGTAGAACAATGATCTTCATGATAGAGAGTCTCCTATGTTGTCACCTTCATAAACTAGTGGGAATTTTACATTATAGAACTTGGCTTGTATATTCAATGATGGGCTTCCTCAAATTGCCCTAGGTCTTCGTGAGCAAGCAAGTTGGATACACACCCACTTAGTTTCTTTTGTTGAGCTTTCATACACTTATAGCTCTAGTGCATCCGTGGCATGGCAATCCCTACTCACTCACATTGATATCTATTAATGGGCATCTCCATAGTTTCTTTTGATGTGAGACTATCTTCTCCTTTTTTGTCTTCTCCACAACCACCATTCTATTCCACCATAGTGCTATATCCATGGCTCACGCTCATATATTGCGTGAAGATTGAAAAAGTTTGAGAACATCAAAAGTATGAAACAATTGCTTGGCTTGTCATTGGGGTTGTGCATGATTTAAATATTTTGTGTGATGAAGATAGAGCATAGCCAGACTATATGATTTTGTAGGGATAACTTTCTTTGGCCATGTTATTTTGAGAAGACATGATTGCTTAGTTAGTATGCTTGAAGTATTATCATTTTCATGTCAATATTAAACTTTTGTCTTGAATCTTATGGATCTGAATATTCATGCCACAATAAAGAAAATTACATTGAGAAATATGTTAGGAAGCATTCCACATCAAAAATTCTGTTTTTATCATTTACCTACTCGAGGATGAGCAGGAATTAAGCTTGGGGATGCTGATACGTCTCCAACGTATCTATAATTTTTGATTGTTCCATGCTATTATATTATCTATTTTGGATGTTTATGGGCTTTATTATACACTTTTATATTATTTTTGGGACTAACCTATTAACCGGAGGCCCAGCCCAAATTGTTGTTTTCTTGCCTATTTCAGTGTTTCGAAGAAAAGGAATATCAAACGGAGTCCAAACGGAATGAACCCTTCGGGAGAGTTATTTTTGGAACGGAAGCAATCCACAAGACTTGGAGTAGACGTTAGGGAAGCTTTGAGGTGGCCACGAGGCAGGGAGGCACGCCCTACCCCCTGGGCGTGCCCCCACCCTCGTGGTCCCCTCGTGGCTCTCCTGACGGACTTCTTTCACCTATATATGTCCATATACCCTAAAAACATCAGAGAGCAAAATAGATCGGGAGTTCCGCTGCCAGAAGCCTCTGTAGCCACCGAAAACCAATCTAGACCCGTTCTGGCATCGTGCCAGAGGGGGGAATCCCACTCCGTTGGCCATCTTCATCATCTCGGCGCTCTCCATGATGAGGAGGGAGTAGTTCACCCTCGGGGATGAGGGTATTACCAGAGCTATGTGTTTGATCTCTCTCTCTCTCTCTCTCTCTCTCTCGTGTTCTTGAGGTGGTACGATCTTGATGTATCGCGAGCTTTGCTATTATAGTTGGATCTTATGATGATTCTCCCCCTCTACTCTCTTGTAATGGATTGAGTTTTCCCTTTGAAGTTGTCTTATCAGATTGAGTCCTTAAGGATTTGAGAACACTTGATGTATATCTTGCATGTGCTTATCTGTGGTGACAATGGGATATCACGTGATCCACTTGATGTATGTTTTGGTGATCAACTTGCGAGTTCCGTGACCTCGTAAACTTATGCATAGGGGTTGGCACACGTTTTCGTCTTGACTCTCCGATAGAAACTTTGGGGCACTCTTTGAAGTTCTTTGTGTTGGTTGAATAGATGAATTTGAAATTGTGTGATGCATATCATATAATCATACCCACAGATACTTGAGGTGACATTAGAGTATCTAGGTTACATTAGGGTTTTGGTTGATTTGTGTCTTAAGGTGTTATTCTAGTACGAACTCTATGATAGATCGAACAGAAAGAATAGCTTCATGTTATTTTACTACGGACTCTTGAATAGATCGATCAGAAAGGATAACTTTGAGGTGGTTTCGTACCCTACCATAATCTCTTCATCAGTTCTCCGCTATTAGTGTCTTTGGAGTGACTCTTTATTGCATGTTGAGGGATAGTTATATGATCCAATTATGTTATTATTGTTGAGAGAACTTGTACTAGTGAAAGTATGAAACCTAGGCCTTGTTTCAACGCATTGCAATACTGTTTTCGCTCACTTTTATCATTAGTTACCTTGCTGTTTTCATATTTTCAGATTATAAAAACCATTATCTACTATCCATATTGCAGTTGTATCACCATCTCTTCGCTGAACTAGTGCACCTATACAATTTACCATTGTATTGGGTATGTTGGGGACACAAGAGACTCTTTGTTATTTGGTTGCAGGGTTGCCTGAGAGAGACCATCTTCATCCTACGCCTCCCACGAATTGATAAACCTTAGGTCATCCACTTGAGGGAAATTTGCTACTGTCCTAGAAACCTCTGCACTTGGAGGCCCAACAACGTCTACAAGAAGAAGGTTGTGTAGTAGACATCAGTGGCATGGGAGAGTGTCAGGGTGAGGGCCTGATCTTCTTGAATTGGCGGAGGAGGACGGCGGTCGCTCATTGATGGAGCGACTCCCCTCCTTGGCCTACCTATAAAAGGAGGGGCGAAGGGGGAGCTGAGCCATCCATCTCAGCATTCCTTCTTCCCTGTATTCTACCTCTCGCTGGTTATGTCGAAGGAAAGAGCCTGGGGCCAGCCCTCCGGCTTTAGATCACGTTTAGAGTTGTCGAATGTTTGTATTGGCGCTTGGGGAGTGAACCCGGTCTTTGTCCGGAGAAGCGTCGTGGACGTATCGCCCGTGGCGCGGGAGATATCAAGCTTCCCCGTTGTGGGGAATTGCTTGCTCCTTCCGCCTCGGCTAGCCTCTTGTTAATTAGTGTGGTACCAGGCTTTAAGCTACCGTTGCTCGTGGGCCTAGCGACCGGGTCCTCGGCGTCTCTGGTGCTTGCCCGGGAGGCAGGGCTGGGGATTGTTGGTAATCCCAGCACTTCCCCTTTCGGTGGTCCTAGAGTTGATGTCGATGAGAGGTGCGCCTTCCTGCCCACCGAAGTGGGGAACGATGTGCCTCGAGTCCCCTGGCCATCTTGGACGCAAACTGTCTCTCCGGAGAAGGCGTCGGACCGCAAGATCGACGCTTCCGTGGATAGGTGTTGATGAAGATAAAGCTAGGGAAGAAGGAGAAGGCGGGAGGCAGGTCATCCCGTTAGAGTACAACTACATCGACGCGTTGGTCTAGTACTAGTGACCTGCTGCCTCATCTTTCTGCATTCCCCTTCCCCTCCCCGGCACCATCAGCACCGTTTCCTCGGTGGCCGGGGAAGGGGTCGCCCTCCTGGTGCTTCCGCTTCCTCCAGTAGTCTCCTGACTGGGCCCCGACGCCCTTTTCTGCCGGTGCCTGTGCTGGAGCCTTATGCTTAGTCCTGGAAGTGGTGACCAGGGGGGTGCTGAGGTGCTTCGCCCGTCTTCCTCCTTCACAACCTTGTCACTCCCGATCTTGTCAGGCTGTGTCCAGCAGCTCTTGACGAGGAACGGGTGGCATTGTGCCGGCATGTCGCCCACCCTGTTCTCTTCCCACTGCACTACCTGGGACAAGAGGGATAGGGAGAGGAGTTTACGGTGCACTTATATTTTTCCAATCTTAAATTTATAGGCACTTGCCAAATTTTAATTCAAATAATGTAAACTCTCGAGTCCATGTTTGTGTTCTGTAAGGCTTGTACTTGTATAGCATATTAATGAAAAAAGATGAGCCTTGCCGGAAACCCATGCGCGTATATGTCCATGAAGAGGTGAAATGCATCTTTATTTTAAACAAATGAGTTTTCCACGGCAGGCTGTCCTGCCGGTACCCTTTCTATTTTCGGTTCATTGAAAATGATTTTAGTTGGACCTATTTGAATTCATTTGGTGCTAGGGTTTGAACATCCCAGTTCAAATTCATTTGAATTTTAAACATCATGATCAAGTAAAGACAACAGGGGCTGAGCTAGAGCTGTGACACGGTGACACGAGCACGAGCTAGAGCTCTCGAGGCCGAGGTGACATCTCTCCTTAGTGATATTCCATATGACCCACTCTAGACATGACTACTACCTGAGTCCAGAATGTTGTGCATGATTAGGTACCAAGAGGGCCCCCTCGATGGTGCACATGAAGACGGATAAGTCCCAAAGTACAAGGATGAAGAGGAACAACAGAAAGAACCAAGAGCAGCTCCCAGGTCCCGGGCATCCGGCCATGGCCCTGGACATCCGGCCCTCAAGATGCCCACACAGTAGCAGCCCAGCAGCCGCAATGCTATAGGGCACGGGCATCCATCCTGGCCCCGGACATCCTGCGCCTGCCCGAAAATCCGGCCTCCTTCACTGAACTGCACCAAAATGGCCCGGCGAGCCTGGACATCCGCCCCCCTGCCTAGACATCCGGCTCCTCGTGATGGCCCAGACATCCGTCTCCTCCTGTTTGCGCACAGTGAAAGGGGCGAGGCCCATGTACCCCTTTGCCCCTAGACTATTTATACTCCTTCTCCTCCCTCTCTCTAGGGTTAGCA
The DNA here is from genome assembly GCF_003073215.2 of Triticum urartu. Lineage (NCBI taxonomy): Eukaryota > Viridiplantae > Streptophyta > Magnoliopsida > Poales > Poaceae > Triticum > Triticum urartu. Next base: position 277,763,078 of record NC_053023.1, read on the forward strand.
AAGGATTAGCTCATTTTAGAGATAGAGCTTTGCTCATCAATTCAGTTCAAGACCCCTCGCGGGAAGACCACCAAGACCCCTCACAGAGAAGAACTACCGCCTCTTGTATCGTCCTTTTTTGCGTTAGGATCTTGTATCACTCTTTATGTTCATGGATCTAGCACATGTGTGATTGTTCTCATTGATTTGAGTGTTTTTCTCTTGTGTTATCCCCTCGTGTTCCTTGTAGGATCCTCTCCATTTCGTGAAAGATCGGCCCTCGGGTTTCCACCCTACATCATCTTGTTATGATGAGCCTTGGTTGATCACGAATTTGGAGCCCTACCCTTTGTTTTCTAGCCTAGTTTTGTTGATTTTTTCCTAATCTCAAAAATTCCCCACCCAAAATAGCCCTAAATTTTTTCGTGATATGTTGCTGTGATGAAGTTTTGTTGGGTTTGATACATGGATTTCGTGTGTAACAGGTACATCTAGCTTTCCCCCATCATTTCCCAATTTCCATCCATGAAATCTCTCGAATTTGTCCTGAAATTTCCTTTTTCCCCACGAGTTCATCTCGGATTTGGAGGCCCGGACATCCGGCCCATGCCCTCGGACATCTGGCCTCCCGCAGACCCACTTCCTCCACCACTTCCATTCTGGCTAACTTTCGCCAAATCTTGCCCAGGTTCCCACTTACACTTGCGCATACCACCACCATATTCCACAACTACAATCGCTTACCCGCTACAAACTCCGAAGTTTTTGTCACATTTTGTTCTTTGAGAATTTGAGTTGTGGTTTTCGTTTCCTAACACGTTTTAGCAACTTAGGGACGGTTCGACATTGACATCACCGCCGCTCATATTCACCACAGACTCTTCATCGACAACGACCACTCCACCATTTTGACACCCTCATCTGTAAGCAAGGATGGAAACTTTGACTACACATTTGTGTACTCCATTGCCATTGCATTAATAACCACCATAGCCCATCTTGCGTACCTTTCCTATCGAGACTAGCCTTTGAGTATTGCCGGCAACGTTACTTGTGCACATTAGTGGTCATTGCCTATATCACTTCATATTGGTATACATATTTTGGTATCATCTCTTGTGTCACAAAGGTTGTCATCGCATATACGCAATTGCTATCTTGGTTTCTTGAAGTTTTGCATAAGAGGACAAAGAAAGAGCTCAAAATAGAAAGAGCCAAACAAGCTTTTAAGAAAAAGGAAAATAAAAGGCAAAGAGCTTTTAAGCAAGAACCATAACATCATAATACATTAAGATTGTCATACTCGATCATCTTGGATCATATCATCAGAACACCATACATATAGTATACTTGGGATAGAAGTCGTTGCATTTTGTTTAGTAGGTTGTGCACAAGTCTCATATCCTACTATTGTGCAATCGAGCTAGCGTCTCTCTAGCATTGTGCAATGAGAGAATTTTGATGGATTCCACATTTTGGCTCATTCCTTGGTTGCACGTCGCCATTTATCTATCCGTGTGTGTGTTTCCGTGTGCCATATCTTGCTATTGGTCTACTTGTTGCATTTGCAAATTTGCGAATCTTTTTCAACATTATTGAGTCTTACTAACAAATTGCATAAATTTTGTCCACCATGCTCACCAAGCTCCACCAAAGGCTTTATTTGTTTAGGTGTGAGAAATCGACGAGATATGGTACCAATTGTGCTATTTCCTTGTTACATCATTGAGTGATCATTAATCTATTCTCAACACGGTCAAGGTAAATTTGGTATACTTCTTTCTTTTCCTCCACTCACACACTTACTTGGAATAATGGATAGGCCAACTACATCTACCAACCCACTCTTCATCGAGCAAGATGAGGACCCGAACACCTACGTCACCAAGAAGCACCTCTTCGGCACACAACGAGCTTTGCATCAAGAACAACAAGCATTGAGCGACCGCATCTACAACCTCGCCACCGACTTGCGGCATTCCAAGCAACGTACAAGATATACTTTGACAACAAGCTCGATGAACAAAACAAGAGAGCAATGCAAGAATGGATGAGATTCGTGCCTTGTTGGTCAACCGCTCTTCTACCTCTTCGTCATATTCAAGACGGAGTCACTCAAGTCATTCCTCCGACACCATCTCCCGTTCAAGTATACCGACATTGAACACTCTTCGTGGAGCCACGCGCCAAAACCGTCAAGCAAACCACAATTCTCTACACGGCAATGGTCCTCAAGAGCAACTTGAAGAGCAAGAACATCGACGTCGTCAAAATCAAACTACCCTTGGTCAAGCACAAGAAAGGTAACACCAATGCCAACAAGCGGAAGAGCAAGAACGCGAACCCCAATGAGAGAAAATGCAAGAGCGACAACGCCAACATCAAGACGAGCAACATACTGACACTCTCTGTAAACAACAACAACGATGTGAAGCACAAGCCCTTGAGGCGCGACGTGCCCTCCGTGAAACCAATCATGTTGTCGCAGCCCGCAACCGACGTGTTCGTGAAGAAGAAGAAGCCCTTTGTGAGGAAGTACAAGAATGACGACATCAAGCATGATTGCAATGACAATTTCTACTAGCTCCTCCACAAGCTCGACAAGAACCACAAGTTCGCCAAGAGGAACAAGACAATGGGAATCCTCCACGCCAAGAGCAACTTGTGGGCGACAACTCTCCATGTCAAGGACGTCATCACCCTCGATCCCAACACAATGAAGAACAACGATACGACAAGCTCAAGTTCACCATGCCCAAGTTCTCTAGAAGCAACGACCCCGAAGAGTACCTTTCATGGGAATTGAAGGTTGACAAGATCTTTCGTTTGCACAAAAATGAGGGAGAGAAGAAGATCGCCATGGCATCCCTTGAGTTCCAAGACTATGTGCTCATTTGGTGGGAGGAAGTCATTGAGCGCCGAGAAGCAAGAGGTGAACCACCAATCACAACTTGGGATCAAACGAAGGATGTCATGAGAGCGCGCTTTGTGCCAACGTACTATAACCGCGACCTCTTCAAGTGACCACAACTCCTCAAGCAATGAACAAGGAGCGTTGAAGAATACTACAAGGAAATGAAGATCGTCATGTTGCAAGCTAATGTCATAGAAGATGATGAGCAAACTAGGGCATGTTTCTTGAGCAGACTCAATCATCCTATCAAGAAGATCGCCGACTTCCAACCTTACTCCGACCTCATCGAGCTAGTGCGTCAAGATACCAAAGTGGAGCGACAAGTGCAAGATGACTTCAAGTATGCCAAGTACTCTTCAAAGAGCTACGACTCCAACAACCAAGCTTCAATGACTCCACCGACTTCTACCTCAACCAAACCTTCTCAAAGCATCGGCGACAAGTCAAATTAAAAGAAAACTTCGACAACCTCAAGTTGTCCTCCTACTATAAGCAACTTCAAGCCGAGAGCTTCATCATCTACAACTCCACCGGATGAGACCATCAAGATAAGTTCCATCAAATGCTTCACATGCGGTGGCAGAGGCCACAAGTCCTTTGAGTGTACCAATAAGCGCACCATGATCATCAACGATGACGACTCCATGAGTGAAGGGGAAATGGAAGCCCTTGAGCATGTGGCTATGCACGGGCAAGTGATTCGAGCCCCTCTCTTGTTACAATGGCCTAGCACCAAGTCTTTTGTGACAATGATTTGAGCCCCTCTCTTGTTGTTTCCAACATCTTGACCCTTCAACATCAACAAAACGAAGACCAAAGATGCCATATCTTCCACACCAAGGCGAGCATCAATGGGAAGTCCGTGAAGGTCATCATCGAAGGAAGTTGCCACAATTTGGCTAGTGAAGAGCTGTGTTCCAAGCTACAATTGGTCAAGATGAAGCATCCCCGTCCCTACAAGGTCCAATGGCTTAGCGACTCCGGCACTATTCAAGTGGAGCACACCCACTCGTACTGTAAGGTGCTATACAAACGGTTTTGAACCCCTTTCCGCGACAACATTTGGAAGCATCGCCAAGTGAATGTGGGCAATATGGGGGGTCCTTCCCACACGACCTAGAAACCGTCGGGGATCGCCATAGAATAAACATATGAGAAGCTGCCCCAGTCCCACATGTTACATCTCGACGTTATGTTTCTGATCAGAGAGACATCCCAAACAATTACGCTGCTATAGTCATGTGAAAAAGGTGGACATCAACATTTAATCTACTGATATGTTTGTGATAGGTATGTTATCACACACGGTTCAAGAATGTAAAATGTGTGCGGTGCCTCTACTAACACCAACGTGTCCATTTTCATAAATGTGTGTGATTGGTATTCCTATCACACATGCACACTGGTTTGAAATGTTTGCCATATTACCATGAATTGCACACGCATATGAGACGAAACCGTGTGTGCGTCCGTCGGGCATCGCAAACGTTTCACGTCAAAGAACCGTTTGTTCTCTTTTGTGTGCACATTATTTCATTCGCTCATGTATATTTTTATTTTTCCCTGTAATTTATAATTTGAATTGGAAATTTTGAAATATGAAACGTGCAATACAAATTCTCAGCACAATGGTTCAGAAATGAATCCATAAATAAATTTGTCAGTACAATATGTTCAGTAATTACAGGATTAGATAGTAATTAAATATGATGAACCACGGTATTTAGAGGTGGTAAAGGTGAAGAGACAAGTGTAAATCATTTTGACTGCCGACGGTGATGAAGAAGCAGAATGCCGATAATGTGCCTTCCTGCATTCCATAGGCACGATGAACTTTTGTCCAACCCCTTGTGACGATCGCCCGCCCATCCTTCACCGCCTTCAGGAAGACTTCTAGAGCATTATAATGGTAGCATGAATTATATACTTTAACCATAGTTGCCTCCACTCCGGTCATGTAGTTTGCAAGGTAATCATCAGTAAATAGCTTCGGAAACCACTGAAAAGAGAAAAATATCACATACTGAGGTCTGATAGAGTAACTTGTTGTGGGCAGGGGAAAAGGCAACACATTACTTACCATCCTAAAGTTCACTCTTGTCTTGGGCAAAGTGTAAATAAAGAGCTTAATTCCCATCACCCATTTCTTTCGCCTAACAATCTTTCTTAGTTTCCTCACTTGACGCTTGTTCATGAATATCTCATTGCCCCATACACAAAAGGGATCGAAGCGTGGATCAGTACCGCTCATATATGTACCTACAAGCAACCAGTAAATGTTAGAAGCTAAACTGAGATTGCACACATGATGTAAAATACAACTACCTACGTTCCTAAGTACAAGTATTTTAGAGGTTTCAATACGAACTACATACGGATGTATATAGAATTCTAGATATAGTTTAGATTAGAATCTAGGTTCACTTATTTTGCTCCTTGTGTAGTCTATATTGGAATCTCTAAAAATACTTATATTTAGGAACATATGGTGTATAGGACATGGGATGCAGCTAACCTCGACGGCAAACAGCAACATCGCCCATTGTAGCCTTGCGTAAGTACATGGAAAGCCAGTGTTAACTACAAGAGGGTTAACATCCACCAAAAAATAGCAAATGGTAATAAACGGTAGCATATGTAGTGATATCTTCATTGCGAAAGAGTAGCACGCTACCAAAGGGACGGATTAAAAAATGGATACAACTTTTAATTGCAACAGGCTGAACAACATCCCAAGTCATGTATCGTAAGTTTGTAGCCATTGAAATACAACTGTTTAAAAATGGATACAACTGTTAATTGCAACAGGCTTAATGGCCATTGAAACCGGTACTGATAAAAATGCAATTGGCAGAGTTAAACATCACAAGGAAGGTGCTGCCAGGGCACATAATGGCCCAGTTATCTATAAAAAGGTAGGGAAAATAGCTAAAACGTGTTAGGCATGTTTACTACAACATGCTTATTAATACATCGACCGTACAAAACATAGCCATTAATTGCAACTGGTATTGGTAAGATTGAACTGGTGAGTTCAAACTTGGTAAGTCCTAAGAGGTAGTTGCTGGGGCACTTCATCTTGGCCAGAGCCCGCCCAAAGTCAGCGGTGGCGGAGGCGAGCTCTTCCTCCAGGCCGAAGCATGGATCAGTGCAGCCGACATGTGTACCTACAAGAAGCAAGTAAATGTTAGAAGGCAAATTGCAATTGCACAAATCATGTAAAATATTGTAACACATGTGATGCAGCTAACCTCAACAGCAAACAACAGCATCGCCCGTTATGGCCCTGCGTAAGTACATGGAAAGGCATGTTAAGTACAACAGGGTTAGCATCGACCAAAAATAGCAAATGGGCAGCATCTCTAGTATATCTTCATTGCAGAGAGTAGAATGGTAGCAAAGTGGCAGATTAAAAAATGGATACAACTGTTAATTTCAAAAGGCTTAACAGCATCCTAAGTCATGTTTGTAAGTTTGTCGCCATTGCAATACAACTGTTTAAAAATGGATCCAACAATTAATTGCAACAGGCTTAATAGCCATTCAAATCAGTACTGATAAAAATGCAATTGGCAGAGTTAAACATCACAAGGCATGTGCTGCCAGAGCTGAGAATGGCCCAGTTGTCTATAAAAAGGTTGGGAAAGTAGCTAAAACGTGTTAGGCGTGTTTACGACAACATGCTTAATACATCTACCATACAAAACATAGCCATTAATTGCAACTGGTATTGGTAAGATTGAACAGGTGAGTACATACTTGGTAAGTCCTGAGAGGTAGTTGCTGGGGCACTTCATCTTGGCTAGAGCCCGCCCAAAGTCAGCGACGACGGAGGCGAGCTGTTCCTCTGGATCAAAGCATGGATCGGTGCCACTGACATGTGTACCTACAGGCAACCAGTAAATGGTAGAAGTTAAACTCGAATTGCACAAATGATGTGAAATACTGTAAGACGTGGGATGCAGCTAACCTCGACGGCAAACAACATCATCAACAGTTATGACCCTGCATAAGTACATGGACAGGCATGTTAAGTACAATAGGGTTAGCATCCACCAAAAATAGCAAATGGGCAGCATCTCTAGTGATATCCTGAGTCATGTATTGTAAGTTTTTTGCTGGTATTGGTGAAATTGAGCTGGACAGTTAATACGTGAACATCACACAGTGTGCAGTACTGAAATAAATAAGGCACGAACATGCTTAATGCATCAACCGTACTAAACATAGCCATTGCAAGTGGTATTCATAAGATTTCGTTGGTCAGATCATACATGTTAAGTCCTGGGGGGTAGTCGCTAGGGCACTTCATCTGGGCCAGAGCCTGCACCGTGTCGGCGACAACGGAGGCGAGGTGTTCCTCCAGGTCAACACGCACAACGGCCATCGCGTCATGGACCGCCATCAGCTCCTTGACCTCCACGTGATATTTGGTTGGGCTTGCGTGGCGATGCTTTAGAGGTATGTCGGTGGGGATTTGGAGGCATGATGATGTTTCATAGGCGCCATTTAAGCAATCAGGCCGAGGTCGTAATAGAGATCGGTGGGTTACCTGACCGGATCCAAGAAGAACGTAGATGTCGTTGACACTGTGGTTGCGGCGGCGGTGGTTTGAGCTGCCTATAGGGGGAGGTGCCGGGGGGAGATACTGAGGAAATTTGATGGGTGGGGATGTTGTTGGAGGAATAAATTATGAAATCGCACGCCTAATGAAAATTTTGCTGCCAAACTTGAAACTTGGGTGGGGGAACACACAACACAGACGAAGCGCGTAAAATACTCGTGTGCGAGAAAAGAGAAAATTGGTAGATCCCGTCTCCAAAAAAATGTACATGTGTAGTTGATTTTTTCGGTCAATGGTATGCCTGGTTTATTAGGAAACATCGCATAGTTAACTGACTGATGGATCATTAACGCAAAAAACGCACACAGGTACGCCATAGAAACCGTGTGTTTTGTGATCAAAAATGCACATGGGCACACATGCTAATCAATGCTCAAAGCCCTCAAAGGATGCTCTTATCGACATGGTATGTTAATACTACAAACTTAAAGTACTACTGGTAATTTGCTCTAAGACTACGGGCGACACACACACTAACTACTTATCGCATGCTGCCATTGGGGCATGCTATCCAAACTCCAGCATTCTCCTTCCCGGCCTTGTAGGCGGCAACCCACTGTGCTTCGATCTCTGCCAAGCTCTCCTCACCACAGCGTGTGGCCTCTTCTTTCTTGCGGTGGTAGGACTCTCTTTTCTTGACTGCTTTCTGCCTTTTCCGCTCTTTTTGTGTGGCTTTGGCCACCTCTAGATCCACCACCATTTGGCCATGGTAGCCTCAAAGTGCGCCCATGTAACTGTGTGACCGGCGGCGGCGATGAACTCGGTGCAGCAAGATGCCATCGCTTCTTACCATGTGTGCGGTCGCGGGCGATGAGGAACGCTGCGCGGCGGGATGCCATCGCTTCCTTACCAGTTACTGTGCGTCGTGCTGCCATGAACGATGCTTGGAGAAAGCTTTGGGACGGAGGGGCTGGGAAGCCGTACAGTGCAGTGGTTTTTAACAGCTCAACGACAAATGACAAAGAAAATTTGGCCTCCCTTATATTTTTTCTCATTCATTATCGCACACGGTTCATCTCCGTTGCTTCCGAAAACAGTGTGCGCTGAGCCCATTGTGTGTTGCGTTATGATTGGCCGGAACCCCAGCCACGCGGATCACGTGTGTGCACCGTAGGATGTGCCGTGATCGAATGACAATTCACGTCCCTCACATCACACCTGTGCAGCTATAGATGGATTGGATTTATATGCGCTAAATGCCTAGAAATGCACATAATCCCCTAACTATGGTAAATGAGCCTAGAAAAATGCCAAATTTGAACACGATAATTTGTAGGGTGTATGTTCATCGTAGAAAGAAAACTACATGCCAAAGAACGAACAAAATTTGGATTCCCCTTCAATCTTGGTGATTTCCCTCTCGAAAGCATGGAACTTCCTCGGTGATGGTTCGATTTATGAACGGCGTGCATGATGACATAAGACAAACCTTCTCAAATTTTTACCAGGGATGGTGAGATCATACCATGGCAACATGCCAGGCGTCATGTTTTCAAGCATTTATTTCATTTTTTATTGTTGAAAACCCAATAAACAAACGTTTGTGGTTGATTATTGCCACACATTTCATCAAAATATATGTCCATTCCTTGTAAAAGGCACGAGAATTTACTAAATGGCACGAGCATGGTTTTCCAAGCCATTCTTGTGCACCCTTCCATGCACGGATTGTTTGAACTTGAATTATGTGCATTAATGCGTAGAAAATGCACATAAACCCTTAAATATGGTAAATGAACCTGGAAAAGTGCCAAATTTAAACATGGTGACTTGCAGGGTGTATGTTCATCGTAGAAAAAAACTCATGGACAAAGGACAAAGGAAATTCGGATCCCCCTTGAATCTTGGTGATTTCCCCCCTCGAAACCATGAAACTTCCTCGGTGATGGTTCAATTTATGAAAGGCGTGCATGACGACATAAGGAAAACACTCTCAAATTTTTACCAGGGCACAGTGAGGCCATTCCATGGCACCATGCCTGGCGTCATATTTTCCAAGCATGTATTTCATTTTTGTATAGTTGTTAACCCAGTAAATGACACGTTTATGCTTGACTATTGCCATACATTTCCTTGAAATATCTTCCCATTCCTTGTAAAAGGCATGAGAATGTACTAAATAGCACGCGCATGGTTTTCTAGACCATTCTTGTGCACCTTTTCATGCATCGATTGTTCGAATTTGAATTATGTGCATTAATGCCTAGAAAATGCAAATAATCCCCTAAATATGGTAAATGAGCCCGGAAAAATGTCAAATTTCAACACATTGCATTTGAGGCGGTATGTTGATCGTTGGCAAAAACTAAATGATAAACTAGGATGAAAATTTGGATCCCCCTTCAACCACGCCAGGCGTCATGTTTTCCAAGCATGTATTTCATTTTTGTATAGTACCTAGTAAACACATTTCCTTGAAATATCTGCCCATTCCTTGTAAAAGGCCTGAGAATTTACTAAAGAGCACGATCATGGTTTTCCAGACCATTCTCGTGCACCTTTTCAAGCACCGATTGTTTGAATTTGAATTATGTGCATTAATGCCTAGAAAATGCACATAATACCCTAAATATTGTAAATGAACGCGGAAAAGTGCCAAATTTGAACACGGTGATATGCATGGTTTATGTTCATCATAGAAAAAAAAACTCATGGAGAAAGGACAAAGGAAATTTGGATTCCCATTCAATCTCGGTGATTTACTATCGCGCACGATTCATCTCCGTCGCCTCTGCAAACCGTGTGTGTTCATCCACACATGCAAAAGGAAAAAGAAAATCGTCGCCCACTTCGTCCATACCCACTTGCCGCGGACTCCTCCGCAAATCTACACCTCATCAACTTTTATCGCGGCGGCCACCCTAAGCTCGACGGCTATTGTCGGCGGGCGGAGGTCGTGCTCCAAGTAGCACGGGATTTCGCCCCTACCTATTTCCGCCGGCTATCTACACTAACATTCTAGACTCTGGTTGATTGAGGTTTTTTGCGAGATTGGGCCAAGGATTTTTCTCATGAAGGTAATCAAATTAGCGAAATATTCACTCATCTCTTATCGCAGTCCGTCCATCGCTGTTAATCAACTAGGGGAAATTGTCGTGGATTCATTATTGTTCTAGCTGATTCATGGGTGTTCATTCATGTGTCCACAGCGCGAGCACAAATTGGGCAAGTGCGGTCGCGGCCAGTCGGAAACAGAGTTCTATCTCACCATTCTGGATGACTTCAGGGAGTGCTCGGTATGTTCAATCTCAACCTACCACGGTCAGCATGGCCTAAATTTGTGAACATATACCGTCTGTTGCTACATTTGGATAAAAGGTACGGGGCCACGTGCAGCTTAGATGTCGAAGCCGGTCCCCCCCTATATTAGGCAAATATATGATGTATTGTTCATTCAGTTACTCTCATATTTGCATCAAATCTTTGTTACATTATCTATTTTTGTACTTTGCTTTCATCTATATATTGATCTGTTCTATCAGTTACTTCCATATTTGGATCTTGCTTTGTTATTTCAATATATCTAATTTACGATCTTAATTTTCATTTCAAGCAGTACATCCCTTGCTTTGCAAGAACAAGAGTAGAAGGAAATCTTGGGCTTTACTTTGTTTATGACTCCCATGATGTCATATTGACAATGCAGCATGGATTGACAATGATGATTAGCGTAAAACTTGATAAAGATGGTCACTCCTATTTTGATGCGGACCTTTGGAGAAAAATGCCTAAGTGTTATGAGCTGAAAGCTGGCAATAAAACTCTAATGCGTGCACCACAACTTGGTGCAATTAACATGCATGTTTACTTCCCCAACGTCATCAGCCGATCAAATTCTGATCGAGGTTAGTGTCCTTTCAACTTTCTCCATGCTGTCATATTACTTAGCAAAATCGGGGTATTTTTTCTGACTAATTGATCACTATTTAAGCAACCAATTGTGATTTCATTTTCTGACTCCGTTCCTAGGCAGTAACAAATTCTATTTACCAATTTATGTGCACTATATATTCTTCTGCCATGTTCTGAATAAATAATACCTTTCCACCTTTTAAGCAGGATATGTTGGATGCATAGTGGACGATCTGTATGTTACTAAGCATACCAAATTTCACTTGAAGGACTTGAAGCATGTCATAAACTTTGTTGATAATCTGACAGAGATGGCATAACGTATGAACGCTGGATTTTGGATGGGATTAATTATACCTATGGTGCACACATTGAAGAAGACCAATTGTGTGCACAAAACGCTGGTAAAAAGTTTTATTTTAATGTTGATGCTCATAAACTGTATATATCTTAAGCGATATGTTACAATTGGTTTTTATTCTACATTTCAATAGAAATTGCCCGCTATAGCAGTTCTTGGATCAATTTCCCGGCGTTGTCAAATTACACTTGTGCCTTCTAATAACGCCAAAGTGATTGCAAGGTGCTGCATTTACCTCATAAATGGAACCATTCAAATTAGCAAGTTTCTCACTTGTCGTGGCAATGCATCCATATTGGAAAATTGGAGACACTGTTCTACTCATGCTCTACCCAGGCACAGGAGGGCTCTTCCTTTTCATTGACTAGGTGCCGAGTCGCCGTGATCAAGCTACTTCCAGCGGATAGTTATGGTTGTTGGCCCTCAGCCTCTTAAAATGTGCTAGTTGTTACTATCTTAAGTATGTAGATATGGACCATATGGTTGTTAGCCCTCAACCTCTTAAAATGTGATAGTTGTTACTGTATTAAGTATGTAGATATGGACCATATGGTTGTCAAAACCGTGTTACAAAGATCCTCCTTTTTTGAATAGTGTAACCATTATATATATGTTACTCAAATTCTGTTAGCCAAGTTCTTATATTTTCATGGAAAGCATTAGTATCGTACAAAGTTCATTGAGTATAAGTGTGTGCCCGATGTCCAGAAGGCATTTGCGTATTAACTGTCCATATTGCAAATTCACAGATGTGTTAACATAAGGAAACGTGTGTGTAACTTACTAATCATCGCACAGGAGTGCTTGCAGACGCATCGTGTGCGATACTCCTAGCCACTGCAAGCAACTAGTTTGCATTTTTCAAAGTTTTTTGTACACGCAGAATCACACACGAACTAACTGTATTAACTGTCTGTGTTGTAATTTTTCATCGCAAATAGTTCACCCGAGTCGGCTGTTTGCCGCGTATCACACACATCTTGTTTACACGATTCATTTGTGTTCTTTTGTCTCATCGCAAATAGTTCATCCATGTGAATTGTATGCCGCATATCACAGACATCTTGTTCAGTTGAACCTTTTCTGTTGTGTTCCCTAATCGAAAACAGTTCATCCGAGTGAACCGTATGCCGTATATCACACACACCTTGATATGGCTAACCTTTTCTGTTGCACTCCCTAATAGAAAACAGTTCATCAGAGCGAACTGTATGCACACATTGATATGGATGCCTGTTTTTGTTCTTGTGCCTCATCGCAAACAGTTTGAATGGATTAACCGTGTGCCCTGCAACGCACATGCAACTACAATCAGAACCGTGTTTGATGGCTCTGCCATCGCAAATGTTTTGCATCTTCTTTGATGGTTTTTTTACATCACCATTTGCGATTAATGCATCGCACACAGTTTAGTCAAAGGGTCTCTGGTCATAGTGTCGTGTTAGCAGCATCGTGTAGTAGTGACTGTTCAAGGCTCCTTCAAGATTGGAGCATATGAAGACACCTTGGAGTGTGATGTGGTTCCTATGTCCGTTTGCCATCTCCTTCTTGGACAACCTTGGTAATTCGACCGCGACGTCATCCACAACAGAAGAACCAATCACTATAGCTTCAATATGAAGGCAAAGGAGTAGGTGCTACGACGTATGTCACCAAGTCAAGTGATCACCGACAAGCAAGCAACCACACATCATGGAGAGAATAGTGAGCGACTAAACCACCAAAAAGAGAGTGAGCGCCACAAGCCCAAATTGAGTGCCTCCATGATGAGCGACAAGACTTGATGAGGACATCAATACCATTGTTACACCCACAGCCCCTACTGTTACATATACTAGACCAATTACTAGAGCTCGCGCACGCCAATTAAATTACCAGGTACTTTCGTTTCTTGGTAATGATTCTAATGTTCATGAGATTATGATGCTGCCTAAATTGGATACATTTGTTTTGCTTACAAATGAAGGGCCTAGGTTGGAGAAGGATGAACATTGGAGCAAGAACACGCATGGAGTTGATGGCATGCGCAAGGGGATCAAGAACGGAGTTACAAGTGATGATTTTAGGACTTTGAAGCCGCCATAAGGAGTGCATGAAGCCTTGGACGAAATATACAAGATGCCACTTCATAATATTCGTCCATAGGCTATTCTAGGTGCTGCGTCACCTTATTAATGGGCCAGGCCCATGTAATTTCGAAATACTTAAGTATAGGCTATTTTTAGAGTCCGTATGTATGGGGAAACAAGAGTTAGGGTTGGTTTCGGACCCCACCCTCAAGGGCCACGAGATTCCCCCCTCTTCCTCCATATATACAGCCCTTAGGGCATCGTTTAGACTTTGGGTTTTGTTTAGATTAAAAGTTCGCCATAGCTGCAACTTCACGTACTTCGTTTGTGTCCAACGACCAGACCAAGACGTCACAGAACCCCACCTTGATCAATAAAGCTTTCATCTTATATTCGCAATATCCCGATTGCAATCTCAGTTTCTTGCTTGTTCTTCGTTTGTTCGCAGGAAACAGACCCTCGTGGTCAGGTTGATCGTGCTCTGGCGTGGTCAATAACCCTCGGAAGTTGGTTTAGCGATTGCTAAGGCGCGAACGTCTCGCACGTTCGTAATCGGATCGTCAAGGTCGACTCCCACAGAAAACGATAGCCACCATCTCATCGAAACATCGGGACACCTTATTATAGAGCTAATAAAGCAAAACAGGAGAACAAATAAGAGTGAAAATCAGATTGTGGCAAAAGAATTTGAGCAACAAATGAAGCCTAATAATAAACCATCTACTGTTGCTTTGAAATTAAATTGAAAAGTGCATGTTTACTTGCCACCAAATCTGATATTGATGAGCTAGATTTAGCAAATCTGTTTGCTATGCTTTTGTGTGCAAAGAGGCATTATTTTCATTCGAGGACGTGCCTTCCTCTTTGCCCCTGCTGTCACTAACATTTTGCAGGAGTTCGCTGACGTCTTTCCACAAGACGTGCCACCGGGATTACCACCTATTCGAGGGATTGAGCATCAAATTGACTTAATTCCCGGTGGCACTTCGCTACCCAACCGTGCACCATACCGTACCAATCCAGAGGAGACGAAGGAGATTATGCGTCAAGTACAAGAACTGCTCGACAAAGGTTATATACGCGAATCCCTTAGTCCTTGTGCTGTTCCTATCATTTTAGTGCCGAAAAAGGATGGTACGTTGCGTATGTGCGTTGATTGTAGAGGCATTAATAATATTACTATTCGTTATCGTCATCCTATTCCTAGGCTAGATGATATGCTTGATGAATTGAGTGGCTCTACAATATTCTCCAAAGTTGATTTGCGTAGTGGATACCATCAAATTCGTATGAAAGATGAATGGAAAACAGCATTTAAAACATAAGTTGATTATATGAGTGGTTAGTCATGCCTTTTGGGTTAACTAATGCACCTAACTACACCAACGATGATAAGAGAGAAGAAAACGAAATCGCACGAACCAGAGGGCTAAAATGAGGCATAAGATTTTGCTCACACGAATACAAGCACTGGCAGGACAAGATTAAAGAACAGAAGACACAAGCAATTCAAGTATCATTCATGAACCAGATAGACGCAATCACAGCGTGAAGAAAAATTTGAGCTATGATAACACAGAAATGTAAAATATTCATAATAGGAGACATACAACAAATTGTAAAGAACATACAATATATCCGAGAGAGAAGAATTAAACACAGAAATAGGTTTAATAAGAACAGAGTAAGAAATCTAATGAAAAATGGTATCACGTACCACAAAAACACAAGACTAAAGGCACACGAATAAAACTATAGGCTAGATAGATGATATGCTTGATGAATTGAGTGGCTCTACAATATTCTCCAAAGTTGATTTGCGTAGTGGTTACCATCAAATTCGTATGAAATTGGGAGATGAATGGAAAACAGCATTTAAAACTAAGTTTGGATTATATGAGTGGTTAGTCATGCCTTTTGGGTTAACTAATGCACCTAGTACTTTCATGAGGTTAATGAACGAAGTTTTACGTGCTTTCATTGGACGATTTGTGGTAGTTTACTTTGATGACATATTGATTTATAGCAAATCTTTGGAGGAACATTTGGAACATTTACGTGCTGTTTTTATTGCTCTACGTGATGCACGTTTGTTTGGTAACCTTGGAAAGTGCACCTTTTGCACCGACCGAGTATCTTTTCTTGGCTATGTTGTTACTCCACAGGGAATTGAAGTTGATAAAGCCAAGATTGAAGCTATTGAGAGTTGGCCGCAGCCCAAAACGGTCACACAAGTGAGGAGTTTCCTTGGCCTCGCTGGTTTCTATAGGCGTTTTGTGAGAGATTTCAGCACCATTGCTGCACCTCTCAACGAGCTTACAAAGAAGGATGTGCCTTTTGTTTGGGGTACCGCACAGGAAGAAGCCTTCACGGTATTGAAAGATAAGTTGACACATGCTCCTTTACTCCAACTTCCTAATTTCAATAAGACTTTTGAGCTTGAATGTGATGCTAGTGGAATTGGATTAGGAGGTGTGTTATTACAAGATGGAAAACCTGTTGCATACTTTTCTGAAAAATTGAGTGGGCCTAGTCTGAACTATTCTACTTATGATAAAGAATTATATGCTCTTGTTCGGACCTTAGAAACATGGCAACATTATTTATGGCCCAAGGAATTTGTTATACATTCTGATCATGAATCTTTGAAACACATTAAAAGTCAAGCAAAACTGAACCGTAGACATGCTAAATGGGTTGAATTCATTGAGACTTTCCCTTATGTGATTAAACACAAGAAGGGTAAAGAAAATGTTATTGCTGATGCCTTGTCTCGTCGTTATACTATGCTTTCACAACTTGACTTTAAAATATTTGGTTTGGAGACCATCAAGGATCAATATGTTAATGATGCTGAATTTAAAGATGTATTGCAGAATTGTAAGGAAGGGAGAACTTGGAACAAGTTCGTTCTTAACGATGGATTTGTGTTTCGTGCTAACAAGCTATGCATTCCAGCTAGCTCCGTTCGTCTTTTGTTGTTGCAGGAGGCGCATGGAGGAGGATTAATGGGACACTTTGGCGTCAAGAAGACGGAGGATATACTTGCTACACATTTCTTTTGGCCAAAGATGAGACGGGATGTTGAGCGTTTTGTTGCTCGCTGCACTACATGTCAAAGAGCTAAGTCACGACTCAATCCTCATGGTTTATATATGCCTTTGCCTGTACCTAGTGTTCCTTGGGAGGATATATCTATGGACTTTGTTTTAGGTTTACCTAGAACAAAGAAGGGGAGGGATAGCATGTTTGTTGTCGTGGATAGATTCTCGAAAATGGCACACTTTATACCATGTCATAAAAGCGATGATGCTGTTAATGTTGCTGATTTGTTCTTTCGTGAAATTATTCGCTTACATGGTGTGCCAAATACTATTGTTTCAGATCGTGATACTAAATTTCTTAGCCACTTTTGGAGATGTTTATGGGCTAAGTTGGGGACTAAGCTGCTTTTTAGTACTACTTGTCACCCCCAAACTGATGAACAAACTGAAGTAGTCAATAGAACATTGTCTACTATGCTTAGGGCTGTGTTGAAGAATAACAAGAAAATGTGGGAAGAATGCTTGCCTCATATTGAATTTGCTTATAATCGTTCATTGCATTCTACTACTAAGATGTGCCCTTTTGAAATTGTGTATGGTTTCCTACCTCGTGCACCTATTGATTTGTTGCCTCTTCCATCTTCAGAGAAGGTTAATTTTGATGCTAAAGAACATTCTGAATTGATTTTAAAAATGCATGAGTTAACTAAGGAAAACATTGAGCGTATGAATGCTAAATATAAACTTGCTGGAGATAAGGGTAGAAAACACGTTGTGTTTGCACCTGGAGATCTTGTTTGGTTACATTTGCGTAAAGATAGATTTCCTAATCTGCGCAAATCAAAGCTAATGCCACGTGCTGATGGTCCTTTTAAGGTTTTAGAGAAAATAAATGATAATGCATATAAACTTGAGCTACCTGCAGATTTTGGGGTTAGTCCCACTTTTAATATTGCAGATTTGAAGCCTTATTTGGGTGAGGAAGATGAGCTTCCATCGAGGGCGACTTCATTTCAAGAAGGGGAGGATGATGAGGACATCAATACCATTGTTACACCCACAGCCCCTACTGTTACATATACTGGACCAATTACTAGAGCTCGCGCACGCCAATTAAATTACCAGGTACTTTCGTTTCTTGGTAATGATTCTAATGTTCATGAGATTATGATGCTGCCTAAATTGGATACATTTGTTTTGCTTTCAAATGAAGGGCCTAGCTTGGAGAAGGATGAACATTGGAGCAAGAACACGCATGAAGTTGATGGCATGCGCAAGGGGATCAAGAACGGAGTTACAAGTGATGATTTCAGGACTTTGAAGCCGCCATAAGGAGTGCATGAAGCCATGGACGAAATATACAAGATGCCACTTCATAATATTCGTCCATAGGCTATTCTAGGTGCTGCGTCACCTTATTAATGGGCCAGGCCCATGTAATTTCGAAATACTTAAGTATAGGCTATTTTTAGAGTCCGTATGTGTGGGGAAACAAGAGTTAGGGTTGGTTTCGGACCCCACCCTCAAGGGCCACGAAATTCCCCTCTCTTCCTCCATATATACAGCCCTTAGGGCGTCGTTTAGACTTTGGGTTTTGTTTAGATTAAAAGTTCGCCATAGCTGCAACTTCACGTACTTCGTTTGTGTCCAACGACCAGACCAAGACGTCACAGAACCCCACCTTGATCAATAAAGCTTTCATCTTATATTCGCAATATCCAGATTGCAATCTCAGTTTCTTGCTTGTTCTTCGTTTGCTCGCAGGAAACAGGCCCTCGTGGTCAGGTTGATCGTGCTCCGGCGTGGTCAATAACCCCTCGGAAGTTGGTTTAGCGATTGCTAAGGCGCGACGTCTCGCACGATCGTAGTCGGATCGTCAAGGTCGACTCCCACAGAAAACGATAGCCACCATCTCATCGAAACATCGGGACACCTTTGCCTCTATCAATTTGTTTCATCTTGCTTGCAAAGCTGAACAGGAAATAAAATGACGTGTTGCCCACAAGGAGAACAAGCGCGAGATGCACATTCCAAGAGTTGATACGGTTGTCCCTTCAACTACTAGGCATACTATGACAACCACATCAGTTGTTGTGAGGACTACATCACCTCCACCATGTGACACATCATCATCGAGAGTGCCTACATCATCTGAGTTGATCATAAGAGGTAATGACAAAGGTACTAATCTTCCACCTCCACATGAGTATGATGAATGTCTTGTCAATTTAAATGCACCATGCGGTGAGGTACCCACTACTTTGATCACACTAGCTATTTTAGAGGACTATGTTGATGATTTGACTTTGCCATGTGATCAAACAATTTTGAGTGAACCCATTGAATTAACTATCGATGCAAAAGAATCAAATGAATCATGGAATAAATCAGATTTGGATCAAATACGTTTGAAAATAATTGTGCCAATGTTTAATCATTTTGATATGACCTCTAATCTTGGTGACGGTTCATCAATGTTGGGATGGTTTAATGATAAGCATTGTCAATCTTTTGATATGAATAAGAGCTTCACTTATATGTGCAAACTAAGTTGCAATATTTTCATGCCTTTGACTTCTTGTGATTATATATTGGATTTATATTTCACGACTTTTGAAGGGTGCTCTTGTATAACTGTGTCACCTGTGCCCCAACTGAGATCAGTAAAAATGGATGACATATACATATACAACGTGTACACCTTGTCTCTTTTGTCAGCCAAATTTCAGATTAAGCAACACCGAGGACGGCTTTGTTTTCAAGAAGGGGCGAATGATGAGGACATGGCTACCAAAGTTACACCCATATCCCTGTTGTTTTACCTCTTGGAATAGCTGCTAGAGCTCAGATACGCCAATTAGATTATCAGGTACTTCCATTTATTGGTAATGTTTCTAGTGTTCATGAGAATATGATGCTGCCTAACTTAGATACATTTGTGTTGCTTGCAATTGAAGGGCTTAGCACGGATAAGAAGGTTGAGCATTGGAGCATGGTCAAGCACGGAGATGAAGGTGCGTGCAAAGAGAACAAGAACGGAGGTTCAAGTGGAGGTTTCCGGACTTTGAAGCCACCATGATGACATACAAGAAGATGGACGAACAATACAAGATGGCCTTTCATAAATTTCGTCCATAGCTTACTATTGGTGTTGCGCCACCTTATTTTGGGCCAGGCCCATGTAATCTATTTTTAGAGTCCATATTGTAGCGGAAACGACTTAGGAGGTGTTTTAGTCCCACCTTGCCAAGGGTGGACAAAATCCCTTCTCTTTTCCCTATAAATATAGCCCTTAAGGCATCGTTTAGACTCGGGTTTTACTTAGTTAAAAGTTAGCCATCGCTGCAACTTCGTGTACTTCGTTCGTGTCCAATGACCAGACCAAGACCGCTTATGAAACCCCTCTTTCATCAATACTTCATCCATATTCGCAATATTCAGATTGCTTAATCATATTCTTGCTTGTTCTTCGATTGCTTGCAGGAATCGATCTTCGTGGTCAGGTTGATCGTGCTCCGGCGTGGTCAATAACCTTTTGGAGTTGGTTTAGCGATTGCTAAGGCGCAACGTCGTGCACGTTTGTAGTCGGATCGTCAAAGTCGTCTCCACCAAATCGATAGTTATCATCTCATCGAAAGATCGAGACCCTCGCCTCTATCATGGGATGAAATGGGCCATCTTAGAGAATCGGTCCACAACAACAAACAGGAAATCTTTGCCATTTTGAGTTCTAGGCAAACCAAGCACAAAGTCCATACTAATAACTTCCCATGGGTGATACAGAATAGGAAGTGGCATATATATACCATGGGATTGAGCGTTAGACTTAGCTTTGCGACATGTCGAGCATCGGTTGGTAAAGCGTGAGATGTCGCGGAACATCTTGTGCCAAAAGTAGTTCTTGGAGAGCATAGCAAATGTCTTGTCATGTACAAACTGTCGTATAAGTCCTCGTCCATGAGATTCTTGCAAAAGTAACAAATGAAGAGAAGACTCGGGGATACATAGTTTGTTAGCTCTCATAAGATAATCATCTTTGATGTAATAGCGTTCCCAAGACATATATGTTAAACATTTGGCATAAGGGATAGCAAAAGTAGGTTCATGCGCATACAAGTCTTTTATGTGCTCAAAGCCATTGGCATTCAATTCAAGTTTGGTGACAAGCATGCATTTGAAGGAAAGAGCATCCGCCACAACATTTTCCTTAACTTTGATGTACTTGATGACATAAGGAAATGACTCTATGAACTCACTCCACTTGGCATGTTGCTTATTCAATTTAGTTTGACCCTTAAGGTATTTAAGCATTTCTTGATCCGTATGGATGACAAAGTGATGATGGCGAAGATAGTGTTCCCACTCACATAATACTCGCACTAAGGCATATAAGTCTTCATCATAGATGTGATAATTGAGTTGTGTGGCACCCCATCTCAGAGAAACCGGAACACCCCATATTCCAGCACAGAGATCAAGGTGAGGTCTTATGGAATACGGCACTGCTTAGCATAGAACAAACTAGCTCTCTATTACAACACGAATACGAATACAAGGTCTCCGAAATTACAATGAATAACACCGGCACGACGACACTATGCCAACCACAGTTGCTCTATGCAAGTAGCATAACAACTCGGGGCAGTGGAACCTCTACTGGCAGCGAAACAACAAACGACGATGATGGACTCCAATCCACAGGGACTCTAGCTGGAACGTTTATCCTAGCTCGCAAACACAGGAACCACACCAAGCAAGCAAGCAAACCAGGCGCGACATGCAAACTGGTATGACACGCCATGTCAGTACATTAAATGTACTTGCAAGCTCACAATAACCAAAAGCGGTCTAGGCAAACAACAGCATGGCATTAACAGGTTAAAAGCAATCATGAACATGATACTAACAAAACAACATGGCATGCACAACTTAGAATGATAGAACTTTAGCATGGCATGGCCGTATGAACATAATGATACTACATGCAACAGGTTAACATATCATGCACCAACTTACTCTTATTTGGCGGTTACCTCGTAAACATCTCATGCTTCAACTTACCAACCTCAGTATTCACGATACCATCATGATCATCTCGCAATCACATAAAGATCAACCAACTTCGGTATCCATGATACCTTAGTGATCCTCTATCGATCACAACCAATCTCTTTCTCATCATCGAACCGGGGTTGTTATTAATCAAGTTATTATTAGTGTTGGCTCATAGTGTGACCGACTACAAATTGGGACCATATCCGTAGGCACGGCTATCGATAGATTAAAACACACTATGTAGAGGTTAGCACACTATACCCACACCACGGAACCCATTGCCTCGCACTCCCATATGTGTGGACCAACGGCGTTCCGACAAAACTGATCTATTGCCATGACACTCCCCCGGCCACTCCGACCAACTCCCCTCTTGGGCTAAGTCATGGGTGGCCCCGATGTCCACCAAAGACATCCAACGGCCACTGTCGGTGTCAAAACCGGTGGATCTCGGGTAGGGGGTCCCGAACTGTGCGTCTAAGGCGGATGGTCACAGGAATCAGGGGACACGATGTTTACCTAGGTTCGGGCCCTCTTGAGGGAGGTAATACCCTACGTCCTGCATGATTGTTCTTGATGATATGAGTATTACAAGAGTTGATCTACCATGAGATCATAGAGGCTAAACCCTAGAAGCTAGCCTATGGTATGATTGTATGTTGTCCTACGGACTAAACCCTCCGGTTTATATAGACACCGGAGGGGGCTAGGGTTACACAAGGTCGGTTACAAGGGAGGAGATATACACATCCGTATTGCCTAGCTTGCCTTCCACGCCAAGGAGAGTCCCATCCGTACACGGGTCGAAGTCTTCAATCTTGTATCTTCATAGTCCAACAGTCCGGCCAAAGGATATAGTCCGGCTGTCCGGAGACCCCCTAATCCAGGACTCCCTCAGTAACCCCTGAACCAGGCTTCAATGACGATGAGTCCAGCGTGTTGTATTGTCTTCGGCATTGCAAGGTGGGTTCTTCTCCAAATCATGAATATCTGTTAAGTAGTGTCCGGCTCCCATAAAGGTTGGACTTCTTGGCTTCTGCGCCCAATAAGGGCTATCTTCCACGTGTCGAGCGAATGCGAGGAGCCAGGGCATTTTTACATTCGCCCCCTAGCCAAGTAAATAAATCGTCTATTAAAGGGATGGGGATTCTTAGATCCAATCCACACCATCTTCCCATAGCGAGAATCCAATGGAGCGCGCTCGAAAAAATCAATTCCATCATGGCCAGCCACCGCAGCTCCTCCTCTCGCTCCCGTAGCCCGAAGCCCGAAGATTGGGAGAAGTGTTCCTTCTTGCATGGCCGATTAGTAGAGTTGCAGACCCAGGGATTTCTCCCTCCGGCGTATATGGTCCCCGTCCGAGCTGGGCTCGCTACTTATAATGGCGGGGAGCAAGCAGAGAGCTTCCCCAATCCCTCCAAGGGGGAGCGGGTATGCCTTGTCCCTTACTTACTAAGGGGACACGGATTTCCAATTCATCCGTTCATCCGCGGACTCCTGGAGTTTTACGGCCTCCAGTTGCATAATTTCACCCCTGCTTCCATATTACACATTGCCTGCTATGTTGCCATTTGTGAGTTGTTTTGGGCTGCGAGGCTCATTTCGAGCTGTGGAAAAGGCTATTCTGCCTTGTGCCCCGCACACAGAAGGGGTCACTTTATCAAGTGGGCGGAGCCAAAATATGGCGCATCGCGGAGACCGGATACCCGTCCGGTACTCCAAAGAAGACGTCTGAAGACTGGCCCTCGGAGTGGTTTCACATGGAGGACGTCGCTCTTCCAGACCCTGTTCGGCGGGGTCTTCCTGAGTTCGACAATGCTCCTCTAAAGAAACGTCAAAGTTAGCGCCCACGGAGCCCCCAGGAGGAAGATAACAGAGAAGTCCTTTATTTGATGAACCGGATAAAAGCACTGGCTCAATCAGGGTTGACAATAAACGAGGTTATGTCAATATGCATAATGCGGGGGGTGCAACCACTTCAATATCGAGGGCACCCCCTATGGTGTTTTAACGAGGAAGATGATGCAACCCATTGCGGGCGCAAGGGACCGGACTCACCTGCTGCTTTAGCAAAAGTTCTGTCCGAGTTGTTCAAGGGAGAGGAAGAGGAGTTTATCCACATTAAACCATGGGATAGATTCTCCATGTAAAACCCTCCAGGCTGGGTGAGTTGTACCCTTTTCATTCTCAACCTTCACACATTCTTCATCGTAGGTACTCACCTTGCCATTTCACGGCAGGAACTGCGAAAAGCGATAAAGGAGGTCAACAACCCAGCTCCACGACCTGAGGACCCTGGCCGGGCCCTCGATCCCGGACTTGAAGAGGATCCGGACATATTCGTGGAGCTGATAGACAGGAAATTCTATCAATTGAGCTGCGATGATGCCATGGTGGCCATAACGGCCAACTATTCGGGACTACTCCCTGCATCGCACGTAAGAAAAACCAGAGTCCCAACTCCCAAAAAAGGATCCCCTTTTATGCACTTCACCTACCGTACACGTATGGTGTCTTACAGGGAAGACCTTCGGGACGTCGTGCCGAACCTGTCGCAACTCGCCAACAAGAGGCACCGAAGCCGGGTAGGCAAAAAAGGAAGGCAGTTAGGACAGAGACACCAACACTGAGGTATAACACGAAATCTCATTCCATGGTTGTCATCTTGCTTAAAATATAACGACATTCGTGTTTCCTGGAAAAAACGCCCGCCGGACTATATCCGGAGAGGCTGCCGATCACGCCTCGACCAGTCGGGCTCCAGGGCCAGACATAGAGGTGGAAGCTAACGCGAGGTAGACGCCGGATGTTCCTCCTACAGAGGATGCGGACAGACTATCCGCTGTGAATTCCGAAGTGGAGAGTGCCATGAATCACAGGCGTCGGCGGGCTGTACTTCGCGGCGCTTGTTTCTCACCAGAGGCATTTGATGCCTTCAATTCCAGAGACGCATACATCCGTGTTGCTTAAAATGGTCTAGCCAGAGCCACGGATCAGTATGTAAGGGATATACGGGTAAGTAAATCTGACGATTAATTAGTAGCCCCTGAGACTTGAAACAGTTGACACAACTGATTTAAGGATCATTTATTTGAGTAGGTTCTTACGGAGAAGAATTCCCAATTGTCTCAAGAGCTGGAAGAGTGCAAGGCCCAGCTAGGGGCCGCTGTTGCCGCGTTGAGGGAGTCCGAGAAGGGTCCCTCTGGTAACACCTATTTCCCTTGCAAAGAAGACAGGTACCAGGTAGTATGCGGCATGTATGCAAATCTAACAATAGATGTTGCAGGTGACCCCGGAGTGAGTCCGGAGGCCGTAGTGGTGAATGCGGCACGTGCTGATCGGCAGCTAAATGCTGGTGAGCGCGTGCTTACGCGAGTCAGGCAGGAGAAAAACAATCTTCAAGACGCCAATACCCGGCTGGGCGAGGAACTGAAAGATGTCCGGGCCCAGCTGGCAGACTCCGTAAAGCAGAATAAGCGGCTTCGGCACGACATTTTTAGTAAGTGCTTGTATGAACTTTTAAAGGAGTTCGGCGACGAAGCCGACTAACAGAGTTGTGTCTGCAGGTATGCTGACGGGTCGTCCCGCAGAAGAGATGCCCGGGTCTTCGGGTGATCTTCTACCAGAACTCTCACAACTGCACGAGCAAATTCGGCAGGTGATGTAGGGTATTGCCCAAGCCTTGTGGCCGTCCGCATCCCTACCAGGAGGCACGGGAGAGCTTGTAGAGAAGCTCAAGGGAGCACGGCGGCGCTTCCTATTATGGAAGATATCAGCTTGCCGACAAGGTGCGAGGGAAGCCTGGGCTATGGTGAAGACGCGATACACCAAAGTGGACCCAAACCACATGGCCGAGGTCGGACCTGTGGGGCCTGATGGGAAGGAGATCCCCGTCAGTTTAGTGTATGATCAAGTAGAATTAGACGCTAAGTATTCACAACATGATTGTAGGCTAGACAACCTGTTGGATGGTATAGAAGAAGAATTGAATCAGTCTTAGTGACTGTGTACTGCAAGTGACATATGTAATGTCCCTAGCCGGATTGTAAATCATTTGTCATGGCGGAACTTTTTGCTTCGACCTCTGGACCCGATAGTCCGGAGTGTATCCGAATACCTACTCGATTATATAAAAATCGGGGTATGCATGGAAACCAGGCGTAGGGGTCATAAGTGCTTGAAAAGACAAGTACCCAACTAGCTATGTTATATTACATGGGTAGTAAGAAACATCTTCCAGGGAGAATAGTTCCGTTAAGGGTTCCTTTCCATGGGTACGCATGCCCTAATGTGCATGTCTGAACTGCGAAAAGGAATCCAGGCTGTAAACATCTGGGGCATATTTTCAAATTAAATAAAAGTCATCTTTTGTTCGCTGACCGAATATTCCCTTAAGAACGCTAGCTTTTGGCTTCACCCAGTCTGAGGTACACATCCGGCTGACCCGGCAGTAACAATCGCAGAGGTGATCCCCTTATGCCCTAGCCGAATTATCGGGAACGTAGGGCATAAATACAAGAGCCAGGCAACCCAGCTTGGCCAAAACTTAAGTCATATCGATGCATATAATGGCGAAAAAGGTACATGCGGAAGAATGACACATGTGCGGGACATAAAGCCTAGAAAAATAATTGTATTAAGCTTCTGTGTAAGAAGCCCCTAGGTATAATGAGCGCGGCAAGCTTGGCGCGATTGTGCAATCAAGACACAAGTTTAGCCTTTTAGGGCCGGGACGAGAAAAAAAGAGAGGAAGAGAGAAAAAGACAGATATGCAAAAAAATTGATGGAGGTGAGGAGACGAACATATAGTCTGGCTCTAGGTGTAGAATCTTCGGAGTCTGGCTGCGTTCCATGGGTTTGGCTCGATTCGATTATCCGATGCATCCTGCAGATGGTACGCTCCACCGGTCAGAACCTGGTCAATAATGAAGGGACCTTCCCATTTGGGCTTGAGCTTGTTCTTTTTCTTCTCCGGCAGGCGTAGAACTAGTTCGCCAACATTGTAGGTTTTGGCTCGTACTTCTCTGCTGTGATACCTTCGAGCCTGTTGCTGATAAAATGCGGAACGGGCCTTTGCCACGTTGCGCTCCTCCTCCAGGGCATCCAAACTATCCTGCCGATCGAGCTCGGCCTGTTTTTCTTCGTACATGCGCACTCGAGGTGAGTCATGAATTATGTCGCAAGGCAGAACCGCCTCTGCGCCGTACACCATAAAGAACGGTGTGTATCCGGTAGTGCGATTCGGCGTGGTCTGCAGCCCCCATAGTACAAAGTCGAGCTCCTCTACCCAGTGCATGTTTGATTCCGTTAAGGACGGCACTAGTCTGGGTTTAATGCCGCTCATGATAAGACCATTTGCTCGCTCAACTTGACTGTTAGTTTGCGGGTGATAGACAGAAGCATAGTCGAGCTTGATGCCCATATTGCTGCACCAGAGTTTCACCTCGTCGGCTGTAAAATTCGTGCCGTTGTCAGTGATGATACTGTGGGGGATGCCATAACGGTGTACAACCCCAGATATGAAGTCTATCACCAGTCCGGATTCAGCCGTTTTGACAGGTTTGGCTTCTATCCATTTGGTTAATTTATCCACCATGACCAGTAAGTATTTTTTCTTATGGGTTCCCCCTTTAAGGGGTCCGACCATGTCAAGCCCCCAGACCGCGAAGGGCCAAGTGATGGGGATTGTTTGGAGGGCGGTGGGCGGCATATGGCTTTGGTTTGTAAAGAGCTGGCAACCGACGCAATGTTGGACCAGATGTTGCGCATCTGCCCGGGCCGTCGGCCAATAAAAACCTGTACGGAAGGCCTTGCTTACAAGGGCCCGGGCTGCGGCGTGGTGGCCGTGGAGTCTGGCATGGATTTCTGCCAAAAGCTTCCGCCCTTCCTCTTCGGAGATGCACCTTTGAAGGACTCCGGTAGTGCTTTTCTTATAAAGCTCTCCCTCATGGACCTTGTAGGATTTAGATCGCCGCACTATGCAGCATGCCTCATTTTGGTCTTCGGGTAGTTCTTGCCTGGTTAGGTAGGCCAGGAAATGGCTCTGTCCAGGGGGCGATGACGGCCATTATTACATGGGCTGACGGTGTTATTTCAATGGCAGAGCCTCCGATTGTGTTAGAGTGTTCGGTATCCGGTGTTGTGACCGGGTCCGGGCTCTTATTGCCGGTGTCCCCTTCCCATACCACGGGTGGCTTAAACAGTTTTTCCAGGAAGATGTTAGGTGGGATAGGGTCGCGCTTAACGCCGAGACGGACGAGGATATCCGTCGCCTGATTATTTTCCCGGGCCCCACGGTGGAATTCAAGCCCCTCGAACCGAGCTGATATTTTGAGAACGGCGTTCCGATATGCCGCCATTTTCAGATCCTTGGCATCGAAGTCTCCATTTATTTGGGATATTGCGAGGTTTGAATCCCCACACACCTCCAGGCGTTGAATGCCCATGGAAACTGCCATCCGGAGACTGTGCAATAGGGCCTCATATTCGGCTGCGTTATTGGAGTCTATGTATAGTATTTGGAGTACGTATTGAATTGTATCTCTGGTGGGGGACGTCAGGACGACGCCAGCCCCCAGACCAGCCAACATTTTAGAGCCGTCGAAGTGCATGATCCAATTGGAGTACGCGTCGTACTCTTTAGGGAGTTCGGCTTCTGTCCATTTGGCGATGAAATCAGCCAGCACTTGCGACTTGATGGCTCGCCGTGGTTTGTATCTTATGTCGAACGGGAGGAGCTCGATGGCCCATTTAGCAATCCGGCCTGTGGCATCGCGGTTGTTTATTATGTCGTTGAGTGGTACTTCAAAGGCCACCGTGATTGACCACTCTTGAAAGTAGTGTCGTAATTTCCGGGATGCCATGAATACCGCGTATGCTATCTTTTGGTAATGTGGGTACCGTGATTTGCATGGAGTGAGGACGGTAGATACATAGTATACCGGCTTTTGAAGCGGGAATTTATGTCCATCTGTCTCTCGTTCGATGACGAGCACTGCACTTACAACTTGGTGCGTTGCCGCTATATATAATAGCATTGGTTCGCCGACATTTGGCGCGGCCAAGATTGGGTTGGTGGCCAGGATGGCTTTTATGTCTTCCAATCCGGCCGTGGCTGCGTCCGTCCACTCGAAGTGTTCGGTGCGCCGAAGAAGGTGATAAAGGGGGAGTGCCTTTTCTCCTAATCGGGAGATAAAGCGGCTTAAGGCTGCCACACATCCAGTTAACTTCTTTATTTGCTTGAGGTCGGTTGGGATAGCCAACTGCGACAGGGCTCAGATTTTAGCCGGATTTGCTTCAATTCCTCTACTGGAGACGATGAAACCCGGGAGCTTTCCGGCGGGTACGCCGAAAACGCATTTTTCCGGATTGAGCTTAATGTCATATGTTCGGAGATTGGCGAACGTGAGCCTCTAGTCGTCTATTAAGGAGTCGACGTGTCTGGTTTTAATGACCACATCGTCTACGTATGCCTCCACTGTCTTGCCGATCTGCTTTTCTAGACATGTTTGAATCATGCGCTGATATGTTGCGCCGACGTTTTTGAGCCCGAAGGGCATTGTGTTAAAACAGAAGGGGCCGTATGGAGTGATAAATGCCGTTGCGGCTTGATCGGATTCTGCCATCTTAATCTGGTGGTAACCGGAGTATGCGTCTAGGAAGCACATTGATTCGTGTCCTGCAGTAGTGTCGATGATTTGATCGATGCGAGGGAGGGGGAAGGGATCCTTTGGGCAAGCCTTATTAAGGTCTTTGAAGTCGACGCATAGGCGCCAGGATTTGTCCTTCTTTGGTACCATCACCAGGTTTGCTAGCCAGTCCGGATGTTTTATTTCTCTAATGAATCCGGCCTCCAGTAGCTTGGCTAGCTCCTCTCCCATGGATTGTCGCTTAGGTTCAGAGAAACGCCGAAGAGTCTGCTTGACCGGCTTGAATCCTTTTAGAACATTAAGGCTATGCTCGACCAATCTGCGTGGGATTCCTGGCATGTCTGAAGGATGCCAGGCGAATATGTCCCAATTCTCGCACAGAAACTCTCGTAGTGCGGCGTCTACAGCGGGGTTTAACTGTGCCCCGATGGATGTTGTTTTTGTGTGATCGGTTGGATGGACTTGGAATTTGACTATTCCGTCTGCTGGTTTAAAGGAGGTGAACTTGGATCTTTTGTCTAGTATCAAGTCGTCCCTGTCCATTGTGGAGCGCAGCGCGGTCAACTCCTCCGCCACAAGGGCTTCGGATAATGCCTCGAGGGCCAGTGCCGCTGTTTTGTTCTCGGCGCGGAGTGCTATGTCCGGATCACTAGCTAGAGTGATGATTCCATTGGGTCCGGGCATTTTGAGCTTCATGTACCCGTAATGGGGTATGGCTCGGAAAATCATGAATGCCTCCCACCCTAGAAGGGCGTGGTATCCGCTACTGAACGAGGCCACTTGGAATGTGATTTCTTCGGACCTGTAATTCTCCGGAGTGCCGAATACCACATCTAGTGTGATTTTCCGAGCGCAACGTGCCTCCCGACTAGGGATAATTCCTCGAAAGGTCGTGCTGCTTTGCTCTATACGATTGCTGTCTATTCCCATTTTTTGAAGGGTCTCCTCGTAAATGAGGTTTAATTCGCTGCCGCCGTCCATGAGCATTTAGTGAGCCGAAAGCCGTCCACAATTGGAATGAGGACCAAAGCAGCTGGTGCTCGGGTTGTTCGGAATTGAGGTTCGTCACTGGCATTGAAGGCTATAGTCGTGTCGCTCCATGGATTTGTTGCTGCTATGTGGTAGACTTCAGCAAGGCTGCGGAGTACTCACTTACGCCTATTGTTTGAGGCGAAGGTCTCGAAGACTGTCAGTACTGTATTGTGATCCCCGGGGAGGTGTTCTGGGGTGTTTTGGATGAGGAGATCCTCACCGCTTTTGGCCACCTGCCGGAGTACCCAACATGCTCTAAGGCTATGTGTTGGTATGGCATCCGCTATACTATGAATTTTGCAGGGCCCGTTAAGCCATCCCTCCAATACGGTTCCACGCCCTGTAGTGGGCTTTTGTTTCTTTATAATTGAGTCGGGTGACTTATGAAAGTGCACCCTTTTAGTTCGGACTGGGGGTTTTGACAGGGCTGGATTATCCCAGAATTGTGTTTGGGTTTTCCAGGCGCTTTCCATTGCATAGTATTTCCGTACTATGGCCGCCAAGTCGGCGAAGTGTGTAATGTCGCGACGACTTATGGCGTTGAGGATCCCCTTGTCCGTGCAATTGTTACAAAATAATGAAATTGCGTCTTCCTCACGACTTGACCTTGTTCATTACAAGGAGGAATCTTGCCCAATAGTGATGTACTGTTTCTTGGGGCGCTTGCCTAATGTGGGAAAGATTGTTTGTATCTGGGTGGGTGGGTGGATTGAAGTCCAGACCTTGACCCAATCTGAGATCCTGGGGCAGGGGAGTTTCCGATGTTGGAAGTTCGGACTCCGGGATGTTGCTCCGCGGGTTCGGTATGCGATCTGATTCCAGGTTCAAGGTTAGGGAGATGTCCACCCGTGAGCGAGTATCCGGCTCGGAGAGCTCGGGAATCCAGACATAGTTCGTCCTCAGGATAGAGGGACAAATGCCGCATTATTCCTCCACCACCGCTATTTGATGGGTGACCGGCGGAGAGTTAATCTCTCTTTGGTCGGGTTTAAGCCCGATCCGATCGTAGTCCGTAGTGACTCCCAGAGCGGCGATGCGATCCAAGAGCTCATTCAAAGAGGAGAGCTCCATTGGATCCATCTGGTCGGTGAATTTTGAGCCGATGTGGAGGCTGTTTTCGATGACCCGAGAAGTCATCGTTGGCGCAGCGGCCGAGCTGGCGGCCATGACGAAGCCGCCTAGTCAGAGAGTTTGGCCTACAACCAGGGCTCCCCCAGAAGTGATGTTGTTTTTGACAACGAGACGAGACATCCCCCTTTACGATGACGACACAGTGGAACTCTCAATGAAAGCACCAATGTCGGTGTCAAAACCGGCGGATCTCGGGTAGGGGGTCCCGAACTGCGCGTAAGGCGGATGGTAACAGGAAGCAGGGGACATGATGTTTACCTAGGTTCGGGCCCTCTTGATGAAGGTAATACCCTACGTCCTGCTTGATTGTTCTTGATGATATGAGTATTACAAGAGTTGATCTACCACGAGATCGTAGAGGCTAAACCCTAGAAGCTAGCCTATGGTATGATTGTATGTTGTCCTACTGACTAAACCCTCCAGTTTATATAGATACCGGAGGGGGCTAGGGTTACACATGGTCGGTTACAAGGGAGGAGATATACACATCCGTATTGCCTAGCTTGCCTTCCACGCCAAGGAGAGTCCCATCCGGACACGGGACGAAGTCTTCAATCTTGTATCTTCATAGTCCCACAGTCCGGCCAAAGGATATAGTCCGGCTGTCCAGAGACCCCCTAATCTAGGACTCCCTCAGCCACTGTGGTGGCAAAACATCAAGGGTCACAAACGGGGACAAAGTGCGCAAACAACTCGGGCACACAAGGCTTATGTCTGCCTACCTGGTCAGGATAGCCTGCGCCCATAACCTTCCCTCGTTGGAGGCACCGGCGAGAGGCATAACAATAGACCCACTTAAGACATTACCATAAAAGGCAAATGTGGTTGCACTGGTCAACTCGATTTTGTGGCACCATGACTCAGCCAACAGTTGTTCAAGTTTGATTATTATCTGGTTAAACTTGAATGCAATAAGCTGAGTCATAATAAAATAACATGATGCAACTACAATGCATAAGCATGATATCAACATAAGCATGGAGGTGCAAGATAATCATCGAGCATAACCACAACGAAGAATGTATCCAACTGAGCATGGCATACTGACGAGCATGATCATAAAACTAGACATGAGCATAGCATGAGCACTAGCCTAATAAATGAATACCATGCAAGAACATAACAAGAATACTACCAGGTAAGCATGTACCCAGCTGGATGCAAAGGAACATGCATAGCAATGGTACTGAATAACAGATGTAAACACGCATTAGACTGAACATCATCACTATCAGCATGTACTACTACTACCAAGCATAACATATGAACATGATACTAGCAAGTAGTACAAGATAACCAGATGTATCGGAACATAGCATGAAGGTGAACATGAAACCATGAGCATAACCTAAACAACGAGAGTAGTAGCAAACAAGTAGACAGATAATGGGCAAACTTTTATTAAATATACAAGTGGAAACCATGGCTACTGCATGGCTATCATGAAAGTGGTTGTTGTGGCTTTCCTGGGGGTGACGGAGACTCCGGGAAGAAGTGCGGTGAAGCCACAGAATGAAACACCGGATGGTTCTCTCTCGGAGGGGGCTGATAAGGGCAAGGACGTCATGGTCATTTTCACAGTGCGAACACCTTTTCAAAATGGCACCAACAGAAAGAGCTCGACGAGACAAAGAAGTGAGCGTTGGTTTCACCTCAATCGGAGTTATGGTCGCGGAGTTATGAGAGGTGGAAGAAGGACCAATCTATGAATATTTTCATCACCAACGGGTCCCTGGGAGGAAAAAATGAAAGCGCATAAGGATAAATATGTTTTCTGAACAGGAAAACATACTTTGAACTGGAGAAGAAAGGAAATATACTTTCAACACACGAAGACGTATTCCAAAGAAATACGCCTCCACTTAAAACATGCGGGCCCGGGGCTGTGCCACTAACCCATGGGACCCAGGGGACAGGGGGTTGATCGGGGCGTGGCTTCTTCCTCCTCGCGCTTCTGTTCCTATCATGGAACAGAGCGGAGGCAGGGGAGGGGCGTGGCGCTGGGCCGGCCAGCACCAGCCGTCTCCGTTCGAGCTGAGGCCATCGGCGGCCGCGGGGAGGTGCGCCGCTCCCTCCTGGAGCAGCAACAGCAGCGCCGGGGAGAGGCAGGGCGACGGCGGCTCGCGGGGACAGCGGCGCAGGCGGCGGACTCTGGCGATGGGCCTGGCAAACTCCGGCCATCTCTGGCCGAGCCGAGGGCACCGGCGGGACTGGGGCGGCGAGGGGGTCCTGTTGAGAGGGAGCACGACCGCTGGGGAGGCACGGGGAGGAGGGGAGGCCACAGTGACGGAGGAGGACAGATGATGGTGGTGGTGGTTCTCCGGCGATGCAGGCCGCCCCCGGCGAGGGGGCAAGGGGGTGGGGCGATGCACCAGAGAGAGAGGAAGCTAGTGGAGGTGGAGAGGAGGCGAGAGGAGGCTCGAGGCACTCGGGAGCAGGGGATCTCCGGTGATGACCGAAGAGGAGTGGAGAACTCCGGCGAGATGAGGACATTCCGGTGGGCAAGAGAGACGGGGGAGGAGTGGGTGAGGTGCAGAACACCTCGGGGGTGCTATATATAGCCGAGGAGGAGGGTTCTAGAGCTCACGGGCGTGCTCGGGCTGTGCTCTAATGGAGGACAGTGGTTGGACGCGGCACGGGCACGACGATGGCGACTTGACCGTGGCGATTCAAGGCAGGGCAGCGACTCAGGCCGATGCAGTCGAGCATGTGCTAGCTCCTGCACAAGGTTTGGCGTCGAGACGAGGAGGGAAATGACGGGAATAGCGGCCGGAACGAGCCAGAGCACGCCATTAGCTATGACGCAAGCATGATCACCACGGGCACTGGATCAAATGGCTCGTTTTGGCCAGACCGACCATGTCTAGGAGAAAGACCATGCTACCCTCAGTCAAAATGAAGAAAGAAACCGGTCCAGGGGCGAAGAAGAGATTTGGAGGAGGAGCCAAAACATTTTGGCAACAATGTGTTTGATGTGAATTGTGAGAGCTAGAATAGTGCAATGACTCTGAGCTTTGGTATAGCTTGATCAGAAGCTAAGGTAACTATGGTGGCCAAATATCAGATGAAATGGAGCTCTCTAGAGTGCACTTGCTGTAGAGAGGGCCCTACTGGTCAGATTTGGGAAATATGAAGCAACACTCACTTAAGTGCATGAAATGAGCTGAAAATGGTCATGGCCCAATGATTTGAAGATATGAAGATGACCAAAAAGTTTCATGCCATTTGTATGAACCAAACTAGCAATTGCTTCATAATGATTTATTCTGACCAGAAACTTTGAAAAATTGCACAGGGCAAATGGTGTTATGGATTGAGCCAAACCTAGGTGGAGAGAGTTGATATGGATATGGGAATGCCATGGTAAATTTTCAGCTTAAATGAAGCAATATAAAATATGGTTGCTTCACAAACTAAAAATCTGACCAGAAGCCAAGATTTGGAGCTGGGCTCACGTAGATGACTTACATGAGCTCAAATTTGGTGGAGAGTCATGATTTGATCATATTAAGGAACTTGAAAAATTTCAAGCCATTTGGATATGCGTAGATAGTACTTCCTTCATAATGACTTCCCTTAGACAAGAACTTTGAAAAATTGCTCAGGAATATTTACTATGCAAATTGAGTTGAATTTTGTCACTGAGCAATTATATGGACAAGAAAAGATGTCCAAATTTTTTTGGGATCAATCAAGCAAATATAAATGACACTTCCTTCTCAACCCACCACTTAGGGCAGAATCAGAAAAGGAACATTTGTGAATTATCTTTCAGGAAGGATTTTGATATATTTGAGGAAGATATGACCCAAACAATTTATGATAATTATTTGGAAGTTTGGGAGTGACAGAAATGTAGGTTGCTTCACAACCTAGGGTTTAAAGGGTTATTCATTTAACAGAAAAGGAATATTCTTTAGAAAAAATAATATTGGATTAGGTCAAGGATGAAAATGACATGATCTTGGGATGATGATGGGGATGAAAAGCCACTCTAAAACCTAGGAAGACATGATCTTCCCAGGTTTTAGAACCACATAGCCACAGAAAAGCAAATCAAATCAAGAAATCCAAGAAAATCATCAGAAAAAGAAAAGGGCAAAATCCAGGATGTTACAAGTTGCGCTCCGGAAAGTTTCTCACTATAGTAAGCAATTGGGCGCTTCTCTTGCATTAACACACCTCCTATATCGGTGCCACCAGGATCACAATGATCTTCAAAAGTGTTGTCAAAATTGGGCAAAGTAAGCGAAGGAGCATGTGTAAGCAAATTCTTAAGCTCATTAAATGCGGTATCTTGGGATGGTCCCCAAACAAATGGTGCGTTCTTCTTACTCAAGGCATGTAAAGGGGTTGCAACTGTGCTAAAGTCCTTAACAAATCTACGATAGAAATCGGCTTGGCCAAGGAAACTTCGCACATATTGCAAGTTGGTTGCTTGTGGCCAAGTTTTAATAGCATTTATCTTAGATTCATTGACATGAACACCCTTAGAAGACACAACAAGGCCCAATAAAACAAGCTTATCAACACCAAAAAGGCATTTGTCCATATTAGCATAAAGGTGCTCTTTTCTAAGAGTTTGCAAAACGGTTCTAAGATGGGCGACATGATCTTTGAGAGATTTGCTAAACACAAGAATATCATCAAAATAGACCACAACAAATACGCCAATGTATGGGCGAAGAACAAAATGCATCACCCGAATAAAGGTGTGGGGTTCTTCGGATAAACCCATTGGCATGACCAACCATTCATACAAGCCAAACTTGGTTTTGAAAGCGGTTTTCCATTCATCACCTTCTTGGATTCGTACTTGATAGTAGCCACTTTTAAGATCTATTTTAGAGAAAATTGTAACTCCACTAAGTTTGTCTAGCATGTCATCAAGGCGTGGAATAGGATATCTATAACGAACGGTGATAGCATTCATGGGTCTACAATCGAAAGACATGCGAAAACTACCTTCCATGCACATGCCCATTGTGAATGAGTTGTTGTACTTACCTTTGTATTTCCTTAGTTTCTTCGGGGTTGACGCGGTAAGGTGCTTTGTTAGGAAGAGGGGCTCTGGGTATGAGGTCGATGCAGTGTTCAGTGCCTCGTAGTGGAGGTAGTCCCAGAGGTAACTCATTGGGGAAGACGTCCTTGAATTCCTGCAAGATATTAGACAACACTAAAGGTTGAGAGCGAGAGGTGTTAGTTGGTGTTGTGTCGTCCTTGCATAATAGGACATTATGCATGGCACTTTATGTGTTCTCGCACACTTCTCTCATCTCACTTTTGGTAGCGAATATCACTAAGTCTTGATAGAGGCTAAGGTGTCCCGATGTTTCGATGAGATGGTGGCTATCGTTTTCTGTGGGAGTCGACCTTGACGATCCGACTACGAACGTGCGAGACATCGCGCCTTAGCAATCGCTAAACCAACTTCCGAGGGTTATTGACCACGCCAGAGCACGATCAACCTGACCACGAGGGTCTGTTTCCTGCGAACAAACGAAGAACAAGCAAGAAACTGAGATTGCAATCGGGATATTGCGAATATAAGATGAAAGCTTTATTGATCAAGGTGGGGTTCTGTGACGTCTTGGTCTGGTCGTTGGACACAAACGAAGTACGTGAAGTTGCAGCTATGGCGAACTTTTAATCTAAACAAAACCCAAAGTCTAAACGATGCCCTAAGGGCTGTATATATGGAGGAAGAGGGGGGAATTTCGTGGCCCTTGAGGGTGGGGTCCGAAACCAACCCTAACTCTTGTTTCCCCATACATACGGACTCTAAAAATAGCCTATACTTAAGTATTTCGAAATTACATGGGCCTGGCCCATTAATATGGTGACGCAGCACCTAGAATAGCCTATGGACGAATATTATGAAGTGGCATCTTGTATATTTCGTCCAAGGCTTCATGCACTCCTTATGACGGCTTCAAAGTCCTGAAATCATCACTTGTAACTCCGTTCTTGATCCCCTTGCGCATGCCATCAACTCCACGCGTGTTCTTGCTTCAATGTTCATCCTTCTCCAAGCTAGGCCCTTCATTTATAAGAAAAACAAATGTATCCAATTTAGGCAGCATCATAATCTCATGAACATTAGAATCATTACCAAGAAATGAAAGTACCTGGTAATTTAATTGGCGTGCGCGAGCTCTAGTAATTGGTCCAATATATGTAACAGTAGGGGCTGTGGGTGTAACAATGGTATTGATGTCCTCATCATCCTGCCCTTCTTGAAATGAAGTCGTCCTCGACGGAAGCGCATCTTCCTCACCCAAATAAGGCTTCAAATCTGCAATGTTAAAAGTGGGACTAACCCCAAAATCTACAGGTAGCTCAAGTTTATATGCATTATCATTTATTTTCTCTAACACCTTAAAAGGACCATCAGCACGTGGCATTAGCTTTGATTTGCGCAGATTAGGAAATCTATCTTTACGCAAATGTAACCAAACAAGATCTCCAGGCGCAAACACAACATGTTTTCTACCCTTATCTCCAGCAAGTTTATATTTAGCATTCATACGCTCAATGTTTTCCTTAGTTAACTGATAGAGGCAAAGGTGTCCCGATGTTTCGATGAGATGGTGGCTATCGTTTTCTGTGGGAGTCGACCTTGACGATCCGACTACGAACGTGCGAGACGTCGCGCCTTAGCAATCGCTAAACCAACTTCCGAGGGGTTATTGACCACGCCGGAGCACGATCAACCTGACCACGAGGGCCTGTTTCCTGCGAGCAAACGAAGAACAAGCAAGAAACTGAGATTGCAATCTGGATATTGCGAATATAAGATGAAAGCTTTATTGATCAAGGTGGGGTTCTGTGACGTCTTGGTCTGGTCGTTGGACACAAACGAAGTACGCGAAGTTGCAGCTATGGCGAACTTTTAATCTAAACAAAACCCAAAGTCTAAACGACGCCCTAAGGGCTGTATATATGGAGGAAGAGAGGGGAATTTCGTGGCCCTTGAGGGTGGGGTCCGAAACCAACCCTAACTCTTGTTTCCCCACACATACGGACTCTAAAAATAGCCTATACTTAAGTATTTCGAAATTACATGGGCCTGGCCCATTAATAAGGT
>NC_053023.1:277802874-277907058 GCF_003073215.2 Triticum urartu
GAATTCATTCATGATGCTACTGAAAATTATTATGAGGGAGTAATATATGCTTGTAGGAGTTGCAATAATATCAAGTTTCCTCTCTATGTGTTGAAAATCTTGAAGTTATGCTTGTTCTACCTTCTTATGCAAGTTGATTCTTATTCCCATAAGTTGTTTGCACACAAAATCCCTATGCATATGAAGTGGGTTAGACTTAAATATGCTAGTCATATTCTTCATGATGCTCTCTTTATGTTACAATTCTTATCTTTTATGTGAGCATCATTGAAACCATCATGCCTAGCTAGGGGCGTTAAACGATAGTGCTTGTTGGGAGGCAACCCAACTTCAATTTTGTTCTTTGCTTTTAGCTCCTGTTT
The DNA here is from genome assembly GCF_003073215.2 of Triticum urartu. Lineage (NCBI taxonomy): Eukaryota > Viridiplantae > Streptophyta > Magnoliopsida > Poales > Poaceae > Triticum > Triticum urartu. The sequence goes on from NC_053023.1 coordinate 277,803,237, forward strand.
AGTAATAAATAATTCATATAGCTTCTGTTTAGATGTGGTTTTATGTTTTAATTAGTGTTTGTGCCAAGTAGAACCTTTGGGAAGACTTCGGTGAAGTCTTCGCGATCTTGCTGTAAAAAACAGAAACTTTTGCGCTCATGAGATTAGCTGCCATTTTTTACTGGAGAGTGCAATTAGGTTGATACTTTTTGCAGATGATTAATAGACAAATTCCTAAGGTCCACCAATTTATTTGAGAATTTTATTTGTTCCAGAAGTATACGTTTGATACAGATTAGTACAGACTGTTCTGTTTTGACAGATTCTGTTTTCCATGTGTTGTTTGCTTATTCTGATGAATCTATGAGTAGTATCGGAGGGTATGAACCATAGAGAAGTTGGAATACAGCAGATATTACACTAATATGAATTTGGAATGACTTCACAACAGTACCTAAGTGGTGATTTATTTCTTATACTAATGGAGCTCACGAGATTTTCTATTTTGAGTTTTGTGTTGTGAAGTTTTCAAGTTTTGGGCAAAGGTTTGATGGATTATGGAACAAGGAGTGGAAAGAACCTAAGCTTGGGGATGACCATGGCACCCCAAGGTAAAATTCAAGGACACCAAAAAATCCTAAGCTTGGGGATGCCCCGGAAAGCATCCCCTCTTTCGTCTTCGTCTATCGGTAACTTTACTTGGAGCTATATTTTTATTCACCACATGATATGTGTTTTGCTTGGAGCGTCTTGTATGATTTGAGTCTTTGCTTTTTAGTTTACCACAATCATCCTTTCTGTACACACCTTTTTAGAGAGACTCACATGATTTGAAATTTATTAGAATACTGATGAGGACATCAATACCATTGTTACACCCACAGCCCCTGCTATACATACTGGACCAATTACAAGAGCTCGCACACGCCAATTGAATTATCAGGTACTTTCATTTCTTGGTAACGATTCTAATGTTCATGAGAATAAGATGATGCCTAAATTGGATACATTTGTTTTGCTTACAAATGAAGGGCCTACCTTGGACAAGAAAGATGAACCTTGGAGCAAGTTCAAGCATGGAGATGACGGCATGCGCAAGGGGATCAAGAACGGAGTTACAAGTGATGATTTCAGGACTTTGAAGCCACCATAAGGAATGCATGAAGCCTTGGACGAAATATACAAGATGCCACTTCATAAATTTCCTCCTGAGGCTATTTTAGGTGCTGCGTCACCTTATTATTGGGCCAGGCCCATGTATTTTCGAAATACTTAAGTATAGGATGTTTTTAGAGTCCGTATGTGTGGGGAAACAAGAGTTAGGGTTGGTTTCGGACCCCTCCTCCAAGGGCCACGAAATTCCCCCCTCTTCCTCCATATATACAGCCCTTAGGGCGTCGTTTAGACTTTGGGATTTGTTTAGTTAAAAGTTAGCCATTGCAACTTCGTGTACTTCATTTGTGTCCAACGACCAGACCAGGACCGCTTACGGATCCCCACCATTATCAATACTTCATATATATTTGCAATATTCAGATTGCTTTATCATATTCTTGCTCGTTCTTCGATTGCTTGCAGGAATAGGCCTTCATGGTCAGGCTGACCGTGCTTCCGGCATCGCCAGTAACCTTAGGAGATTGGTTTAGCGATTGCTAAGGCGCAACGTCGTGCACGTTTGTAGTCGGATCGTCAAAGTCGTCTCCACCAAATCGATAGTTATCATCTCATCGAAAGATCGGGACACCCTGCCTCTATCAAGTGGTATCAGATTTCCAGGTTGCTCGGTGAGATTTTACAGTTTTTCGTAGTTTAGGTCGAGTCTGTTCTTCATACCTATAGTCCACGAAAAAGCCAAAAAAAATTTAGGGTTAGGTCATCATATCCGAACCAATCTGAGCCTTTGCATAGTCTTTTTAGAGTTTTGCTTTGTTGAATTTGTGGTTGCATCGTCGTGTCGAGTTGCTGGTCTTAGAGTCTAGTCCCTTAGAGTTTCGAGTTCTGTTCACAGGTTGATGAGGACATCAATACCATTGTTACACCCACAGCCCCTACTGTTACATATACTGGACCAATTACTAGAGCTCGCGCACGCCAATTAAATTACCAGGTACTTTTGTTTCTTGGTAATGATTCTAATGTTCATGAGATTATGATGCTGCCTAAATTGGATACATTTGTTTTGCTTTCAAATGAAGGGCCTAGCTTGGAGAAGGATGAACATTGGAGCAAGAACACGCATGAAGTTGATGGCATGCGCAAGGGGATCAAGAACGGAGTTACAAGTGATGATTTCAGGACTTTGAAGCCGCCATAAGGAGTGCATGAAGCCATGGACGAAATATACAAGATGCCACTTCATAATATTCGTCCATAGGCTATTCTAGGTGCTGCGTCACCTTATTAATGGGCCAGGCCCATGTAATTTCGAAATACTTAAGTATAGGCTATTTTTAGAGTCCGTATGTGTGGGGGAAACAAGAGTTAGGGTTGGTTTCGGACCCCACCCTCAAGGGCCACGAAATTCCCCTCTCTTCCTCCATATATACAGCCCTTAGGGCGTCGTTTAGACTTTGGGTTTTGTTTAGATTAAAAGTTCGCCATAGCTGCAACTTCGCGTACTTCGTTTGTGTCCAACGACCAGACCAAGACGTCACAGAACCCCACCTTGATCAATAAAGCTTTCATCTTATATTCGCAATATCCAGATTGCAATCTCAGTTTCTTGCTTGTTCTTCGTTTTCTCGCAGGAAACAGGCCCTCGTGGTCAGGTTGATCGTGCTCCGGCGTGGTCAATAACCCCTCGGAAGTTGGTTTAGCGATTGCTAAGGCGCGACGTCTCGCACGTTCGTAGTCGGATCGTCAAGGTCGACTCCCACAGAAAACGATAGCCACCATCTCATCGAAACATCGGGACACCTTTGCCTCTATCACAGGTTGTCACGCCGCCGCCGCACCATTGTCATCATCAGGACATCAATACCATTGTTACACCCACAACCCCTGCTGCTATACATACTGGACCAATTACTAGAGCTCGCACACGCCAATTGAATTATCAGGTACTTTCGTTTCTTGGTAACGATTCTAATGTTCATGAGAATATGATGCTGCCTAAATTGAATACATTTGTTTTGCTTAGGAATGAAGGGCCTACCTTGGACAAGAAAGATGAACCTTGGAGCAAGTTCAAGCATGGAGATGATGGCATGCGCAAGGGGATCAAGAACGGAGTTACAAGTGATGATTTCAGGACTTTGAAGCCACCATAAGGAGTGCATGAAGCCTTGGACGAAATATACAAGATGCCACTTCATAAATTTCGTCCAGAGGCTATTTTAGGTGCTGCGTCACCTTATTATTGGACCAGGCCCATGTATTTTTGAAATACTTAAGTATAGGCTGTTTTTATAGTCCGTATGTGTGGGGAAACAAGAGTTAGGGTTGGTTTCGGACCCCTCCTCCAAGGGCCACGAAATTCCCCCCCTCTTCCTCCATATATACAGCCCTTAGGGCGTCGTTTAGACTTTGGGATTTGTTTAGTTAAAAGTTAGCCATTGCAACTTCGTGTACTTCGTTTGTGTCCAACGACCAGACCAAGACCGCTTACGGATCCCCACCATTATCAATACTTCATATATATTTGCAATATTCAAATTGCTTTATCATATTCTTGCTCGTTCTTCAATTGCTTGCAGGAATAGACCTTCGTGGTCAGGCTGACCGTGCTTCCGGCATCGTCAGTAACCTCAGGAGATTGGTTTAGCGATTGCTAAGGTGCAATGTCGTGCACGTTTGTAGTCGGATCGTCAAAGTCATCTCCACCAAATCGATAGTTATCATCTCATCGAAAGATCGGGACACCCCGCCTCTATCAAATACTCTATGTGCTTCACTTATATCTTTTGAGCCATATAGTTTTTTCTCTAGTGCTTCACTTATATCTTTTAGAGCACGACGGTGGTTTTATTTTATAGAAATAATTGATCTCTCGTGCTTCACTTATATTATTTTGAGAGTCCTTTAGAACAACATGGCAATAATAAAAACTTTCATATACGTGTATTGAATACTATGAGAAGTTTGATACTTCATGATTGTTGTGAGATATTAAGATGGTGATATTGGAATGCCAGTTGAGTAGTTGTGAATTTGAGAGATACTCGTGTTAAAGTTTGTGATTCCTGTAGCATGCACGTATGGTGAACCGTTATGTGATGAAGTCGGAGCATGATTTATTTATTGATTGTCTTCCTTATGAGTGGCGGTCGGGGACGAGCGATGGTCTTTTCCTACCAATCTATCCACCTAGGAGCATGCGCGTAGTACTTTGTTTTGATAACTAATATTTTTTGCAATAAGTATATGAGTTCTTAATGACTAATGTTGAGTCCATGGATTATACGTACTCTCACCCTTTCACCATTGCTAGCCTATCTAGTACCGCGCAACTTTCGCCGGTACCATAAACCCACCATATATCTTCCTCAAAATAGCCACCATACCTACCTATTATGGCATTTCCATAGCCATTCCGAGATATATTGCCATGCAACTTTCCACCGTTCCGTTTATTATGACACGCTTCATCATTGTCATATTGCTTTGCATGATCATGTAGTTGACATCGTATCTATGGCAAAGCCACCATTCATAATTCTTTCATACATGTCACTCTTGATTCATTGCAAATCCCGGTACACCGCCGGAGGCATTCATATAGAGTCATATTTTGTTCTAAGTATCGAGTTGTAATTATTGAGTTGTAAGTAAATAAAAGTGTGATGATCATCATTATTAGAGCATTGTCCCAGTGAGAAAAGGATGATGGAGACTATGATTCCCCCACAAGTCGGGATGAGACTCCTGACGGAAAATAAGAAAAGAAAAGAAAAAAAAGAGGCCAAAAAAAGAAGGCCCAAATAAAAAAATGAAAAAAATGAAAAAATGAAATGAGAGAAAAAGAAAGAAGGGACAATGTTACTATCCTTTTTCCACACTTGTGCTTCAAAGTAGAACAATGATCTTCATGATAGAGAGTCTCCTATGTTGTCACCTTCATAAACTAGTGGGAATTTTACATTATAGAACTTGGCTTGTATATTCAATGATGGGCTTCCTCAAATTGCCCTAGGTCTTCGTGAGCAAGCAAGTTGGATACACACCCACTTAGTTTCTTTTGTTGAGCTTTCATACACTTATAGCTCTAGTGCATCCGTGGCATGGCAATCCCTACTCACTCACATTGATATCTATTAATGGGCATCTCCATAGTTTCTTTTGATGTGAGACTATCTTCTCCTTTTTTGTCTTCTCCACAACCACCATTCTATTCCACCATAGTGCTATATCCATGGCTCACGCTCATATATTGCGTGAAGATTGAAAAAGTTTGAGAACATCAAAAGTATGAAACAATTGCTTGGCTTGTCATTGGGGTTGTGCATGATTTAAATATTTTGTGTGATGAAGATAGAGCATAGCCAGAATATATTATTTTGTAGGGATAACTTTCTTTGGCCATGTTATTTTGAGAAGACATGATTGCTTAGTTAGTATGCTTGAAGTATTATCATTTTCATGTCAATATTAAACTTTTGTCTTGAATCTTATGGATCTGAATATTCATGCCACAATAAAGAAAATTACATTGAGAAATATGTTAGGAAGCATTCCACATCAAAAATTCTGTTTTTATCATTTACCTACTCGAGGATGAGCAGGAATTAAGCTTGGGGATGCTGATACGTCTCCAACGTATCTATAATTTTTGATTGTTCCATGCTATTATATTATCTATTTTGGATGTTTATGGGCTTTATTATACACTTTTATATTATTTTTGGGACTAACCTATTAACCGGAGGCCCAGCCCAAATTGTTGTTTTCTTGCCTATTTCAGTGTTTCGAAGAAAAGGAATATCAAACGGAGTCCAAACGGAATGAACCCTTCGGGAGAGTTATTTTTGGAACGGAAGCAATCCACAAGACTTGGAGTAGACGTTAGGGAAGCTTTGAGGTGGCCACGAGGCAGGGAGGCACGCCCTACCCCCTGGGCGTGCCCCCACCCTCGTGGTCCCCTCGTGGCTCTCCTGACGGACTTCTTTCACCTATATATGTCCATATACCCTAAAAACATCAGAGAGCAAAATAGATCGGGAGTTCCGCTGCCAGAAGCCTCTGTAGCCACCGAAAACCAATCTAGACCCGTTCTGGCATCGTGCCAGAGGGGGGAATCCCACTCCGTTGGCCATCTTCATCATCTCGGCGCTCTCCATGATGAGGAGGGAGTAGTTCACCCTCGGGGATGAGGGTATTACCAGAGCTATGTGTTTGATCTCTCTCTCTCTCTCTCTCTCTCTCTCGTGTTCTTGAGGTGGTACGATCTTGATGTATCGCGAGCTTTGCTATTATAGTTGGATCTTATGATGATTCTCCCCCTCTACTCTCTTGTAATGGATTGAGTTTTCCCTTTGAAGTTGTCTTATCAGATTGAGTCCTTAAGGATTTGAGAACACTTGATGTATATCTTGCATGTGCTTATCTGTGGTGACAATGGGATATCACGTGATCCACTTGATGTATGTTTTGGTGATCAACTTGCGAGTTCCGTGACCTCGTAAACTTATGCATAGGGGTTGGCACACGTTTTCGTCTTGACTCTCCGATAGAAACTTTGGGGCACTCTTTGAAGTTCTTTGTGTTGGTTGAATAGATGAATTTGAAATTGTGTGATGCATATCATATAATCATACCCACAGATACTTGAGGTGACATTAGAGTATCTAGGTTACATTAGGGTTTTGGTTGATTTGTGTCTTAAGGTGTTATTCTAGTACGAACTCTATGATAGATCGAACAGAAAGAATAGCTTCATGTTATTTTACTACGGACTCTTGAATAGATCGATCAGAAAGGATAACTTTGAGGTGGTTTCGTACCCTACCATAATCTCTTCATCAGTTCTCCGCTATTAGTGTCTTTGGAGTGACTCTTTATTGCATGTTGAGGGATAGTTATATGATCCAATTATGTTATTATTGTTGAGAGAACTTGTACTAGTGAAAGTATGAAACCTAGGCCTTGTTTCAACGCATTGCAATACTGTTTTCGCTCACTTTTATCATTAGTTACCTTGCTGTTTTCATATTTTCAGATTATAAAAACCATTATCTACTATCCATATTGCAGTTGTATCACCATCTCTTCGCTGAACTAGTGCACCTATACAATTTACCATTGTATTGGGTATGTTGGGGACACAAGAGACTCTTTGTTATTTGGTTGCAGGGTTGCCTGAGAGAGACCATCTTCATCCTACGCCTCCCACGAATTGATAAACCTTAGGTCATCCACTTGAGGGAAATTTGCTACTGTCCTAGAAACCTCTGCACTTGGAGGCCCAACAACGTCTACAAGAAGAAGGTTGTGTAGTAGACATCAGTGGCATGGGAGAGTGTCAGGGTGAGGGCCTGATCTTCTTGAATTGGCGGAGGAGGACGGCGGTCGCTCATTGATGGAGCGACTCCCCTCCTTGGCCTACCTATAAAAGGAGGGGCGAAGGGGGAGCTGAGCCATCCATCTCAGCATTCCTTCTTCCCTGTATTCTACCTCTCGCTGGTTATGTCGAAGGAAAGAGCCTGGGGCCAGCCCTCCGGCTTTAGATCACGTTTAGAGTTGTCGAATGTTTGTATTGGCGCTTGGGGAGTGAACCCGGTCTTTGTCCGGAGAAGCGTCGTGGACGTATCGCCCGTGGCGCGGGAGATATCAAGCTTCCCCGTTGTGGGGAATTGCTTGCTCCTTCCGCCTCGGCTAGCCTCTTGTTAATTAGTGTGGTACCAGGCTTTAAGCTACCGTTGCTCGTGGGCCTAGCGACCGGGTCCTCGGCGTCTCTGGTGCTTGCCCGGGAGGCAGGGCTGGGGATTGTTGGTAATCCCAGCACTTCCCCTTTCGGTGGTCCTAGAGTTGATGTCGATGAGAGGTGCGCCTTCCTGCCCACCGAAGTGGGGAACGATGTGCCTCGAGTCCCCTGGCCATCTTGGACGCAAACTGTCTCTCCGGAGAAGGCGTCGGACCGCAAGATCGACGCTTCCGTGGATAGGTGTTGATGAAGATAAAGCTAGGGAAGAAGGAGAAGGCGGGAGGCAGGTCATCCCGTTAGAGTACAACTACATCGACGCGTTGGTCTAGTACTAGTGACCTGCTGCCTCATCTTTCTGCATTCCCCTTCCCCTCCCCGGCACCATCAGCACCGTTTCCTCGGTGGCCGGGGAAGGGGTCGCCCTCCTGGTGCTTCCGCTTCCTCCAGTAGTCTCCTGACTGGGCCCCGACGCCCTTTTCTGCCGGTGCCTGTGCTGGAGCCTTATGCTTAGTCCTGGAAGTGGTGACCAGGGGGGTGCTGAGGTGCTTCGCCCGTCTTCCTCCTTCACAACCTTGTCACTCCCGATCTTGTCAGGCTGTGTCCAGCAGCTCTTGACGAGGAACGGGTGGCATTGTGCCGGCATGTCGCCCACCCTGTTCTCTTCCCACTGCACTACCTGGGACAAGAGGGATAGGGAGAGGAGTTTACGGTGCACTTATATTTTTCCAATCTTAAATTTATAGGCACTTGCCAAATTTTAATTCAAATAATGTAAACTCTCGAGTCCATGTTTGTGTTCTGTAAGGCTTGTACTTGTATAGCATATTAATGAAAAAAGATGAGCCTTGCCGGAAACCCATGCGCGTATATGTCCATGAAGAGGTGAAATGCATCTTTATTTTAAACAAATGAGTTTTCCACGGCAGGCTGTCCTGCCGGTACCCTTTCTATTTTCGGTTCATTGAAAATGATTTTAGTTGGACCTATTTGAATTCATTTGGTGCTAGGGTTTGAACATCCCAGTTCAAATTCATTTGAATTTTAAACATCATGATCAAGTAAAGACAACAGGGGCTGAGCTAGAGCTGTGACACGGTGACACGAGCACGAGCTAGAGCTCTCGAGGCCGAGGTGACATCTCTCCTTAGTGATATTCCATATGACCCACTCTAGACATGACTACTACCTGAGTCCAGAATGTTGTGCATGATTAGGTACCAAGAGGGCCCCCTCGATGGTGCACATGAAGACGGATAAGTCCCAAAGTACAAGGATGAAGAGGAACAACAGAAAGAACCAAGAGCAGCTCCCAGGTCCCGGGCATCCGGCCATGGCCCTGGACATCCGGCCCTCAAGATGCCCACACAGTAGCAGCCCAGCAGCCGCAATGCTATAGGGCACGGGCATCCATCCTGGCCCCGGACATCCTGCGCCTGCCCGAAAATCCGGCCTCCTTCACTGAACTGCACCAAAATGGCCCGGCGAGCCTGGACATCCGCCCCCCTGCCTAGACATCCGGCTCCTCGTGATGGCCCAGACATCCGTCTCCTCCTGTTTGCGCACAGTGAAAGGGGCGAGGCCCATGTACCCCTTTGCCCCTAGACTATTTATACTCCTTCTCCTCCCTCTCTCTAGGGTTAGCAAAGGATTAGCTCATTTTAGAGATAGAGCTTTGCTCATCAATTCAGTTCAAGACCCCTCGCGGGAAGACCACCAAGACCCCTCACAGAGAAGAACTACCGCCTCTTGTATCGTCCTTTTTTGCGTTAGGATCTTGTATCACTCTTTATGTTCATGGATCTAGCACATGTGTGATTGTTCTCATTGATTTGAGTGTTTTTCTCTTGTGTTATCCCCTCGTGTTCCTTGTAGGATCCTCTCCATTTCGTGAAAGATCGGCCCTCGGGTTTCCACCCTACATCATCTTGTTATGATGAGCCTTGGTTGATCACGAATTTGGAGCCCTACCCTTTGTTTTCTAGCCTAGTTTTGTTGATTTTTTCCTAATCTCAAAAATTCCCCACCCAAAATAGCCCTAAATTTTTTCGTGATATGTTGCTGTGATGAAGTTTTGTTGGGTTTGATACATGGATTTCGTGTGTAACAGGTACATCTAGCTTTCCCCCATCATTTCCCAATTTCCATCCATGAAATCTCTCGAATTTGTCCTGAAATTTCCTTTTTCCCCACGAGTTCATCTCGGATTTGGAGGCCCGGACATCCGGCCCATGCCCTCGGACATCTGGCCTCCCGCAGACCCACTTCCTCCACCACTTCCATTCTGGCTAACTTTCGCCAAATCTTGCCCAGGTTCCCACTTACACTTGCGCATACCACCACCATATTCCACAACTACAATCGCTTACCCGCTACAAACTCCGAAGTTTTTGTCACATTTTGTTCTTTGAGAATTTGAGTTGTGGTTTTCGTTTCCTAACACGTTTTAGCAACTTAGGGACGGTTCGACATTGACATCACCGCCGCTCATATTCACCACAGACTCTTCATCGACAACGACCACTCCACCATTTTGACACCCTCATCTGTAAGCAAGGATGGAAACTTTGACTACACATTTGTGTACTCCATTGCCATTGCATTAATAACCACCATAGCCCATCTTGCGTACCTTTCCTATCGAGACTAGCCTTTGAGTATTGCCGGCAACGTTACTTGTGCACATTAGTGGTCATTGCCTATATCACTTCATATTGGTATACATATTTTGGTATCATCTCTTGTGTCACAAAGGTTGTCATCGCATATACGCAATTGCTATCTTGGTTTCTTGAAGTTTTGCATAAGAGGACAAAGAAAGAGCTCAAAATAGAAAGAGCCAAACAAGCTTTTAAGAAAAAGGAAAATAAAAGGCAAAGAGCTTTTAAGCAAGAACCATAACATCATAATACATTAAGATTGTCATACTCGATCATCTTGGATCATATCATCAGAACACCATACATATAGTATACTTGGGATAGAAGTCGTTGCATTTTGTTTAGTAGGTTGTGCACAAGTCTCATATCCTACTATTGTGCAATCGAGCTAGCGTCTCTCTAGCATTGTGCAATGAGAGAATTTTGATGGATTCCACATTTTGGCTCATTCCTTGGTTGCACGTCGCCATTTATCTATCCGTGTGTGTGTTTCCGTGTGCCATATCTTGCTATTGGTCTACTTGTTGCATTTGCAAATTTGCGAATCTTTTTCAACATTATTGAGTCTTACTAACAAATTGCATAAATTTTGTCCACCATGCTCACCAAGCTCCACCAAAGGCTTTATTTGTTTAGGTGTGAGAAATCGACGAGATATGGTACCAATTGTGCTATTTCCTTGTTACATCATTGAGTGATCATTAATCTATTCTCAACACGGTCAAGGTAAATTTGGTATACTTCTTTCTTTTCCTCCACTCACACACTTACTTGGAATAATGGATAGGCCAACTACATCTACCAACCCACTCTTCATCGAGCAAGATGAGGACCCGAACACCTACGTCACCAAGAAGCACCTCTTCGGCACACAACGAGCTTTGCATCAAGAACAACAAGCATTGAGCGACCGCATCTACAACCTCGCCACCGACTTGCGGCATTCCAAGCAACGTACAAGATATACTTTGACAACAAGCTCGATGAACAAAACAAGAGAGCAATGCAAGAATGGATGAGATTCGTGCCTTGTTGGTCAACCGCTCTTCTACCTCTTCGTCATATTCAAGACGGAGTCACTCAAGTCATTCCTCCGACACCATCTCCCGTTCAAGTATACCGACATTGAACACTCTTCGTGGAGCCACGCGCCAAAACCGTCAAGCAAACCACAATTCTCTACACGGCAATGGTCCTCAAGAGCAACTTGAAGAGCAAGAACATCGACGTCGTCAAAATCAAACTACCCTTGGTCAAGCACAAGAAAGGTAACACCAATGCCAACAAGCGGAAGAGCAAGAACGCGAACCCCAATGAGAGAAAATGCAAGAGCGACAACGCCAACATCAAGACGAGCAACATACTGACACTCTCTGTAAACAACAACAACGATGTGAAGCACAAGCCCTTGAGGCGCGACGTGCCCTCCGTGAAACCAATCATGTTGTCGCAGCCCGCAACCGACGTGTTCGTGAAGAAGAAGAAGCCCTTTGTGAGGAAGTACAAGAATGACGACATCAAGCATGATTGCAATGACAATTTCTACTAGCTCCTCCACAAGCTCGACAAGAACCACAAGTTCGCCAAGAGGAACAAGACAATGGGAATCCTCCACGCCAAGAGCAACTTGTGGGCGACAACTCTCCATGTCAAGGACGTCATCACCCTCGATCCCAACACAATGAAGAACAACGATACGACAAGCTCAAGTTCACCATGCCCAAGTTCTCTAGAAGCAACGACCCCGAAGAGTACCTTTCATGGGAATTGAAGGTTGACAAGATCTTTCGTTTGCACAAAAATGAGGGAGAGAAGAAGATCGCCATGGCATCCCTTGAGTTCCAAGACTATGTGCTCATTTGGTGGGAGGAAGTCATTGAGCGCCGAGAAGCAAGAGGTGAACCACCAATCACAACTTGGGATCAAACGAAGGATGTCATGAGAGCGCGCTTTGTGCCAACGTACTATAACCGCGACCTCTTCAAGTGACCACAACTCCTCAAGCAATGAACAAGGAGCGTTGAAGAATACTACAAGGAAATGAAGATCGTCATGTTGCAAGCTAATGTCATAGAAGATGATGAGCAAACTAGGGCATGTTTCTTGAGCAGACTCAATCATCCTATCAAGAAGATCGCCGACTTCCAACCTTACTCCGACCTCATCGAGCTAGTGCGTCAAGATACCAAAGTGGAGCGACAAGTGCAAGATGACTTCAAGTATGCCAAGTACTCTTCAAAGAGCTACGACTCCAACAACCAAGCTTCAATGACTCCACCGACTTCTACCTCAACCAAACCTTCTCAAAGCATCGGCGACAAGTCAAATTAAAAGAAAACTTCGACAACCTCAAGTTGTCCTCCTACTATAAGCAACTTCAAGCCGAGAGCTTCATCATCTACAACTCCACCGGATGAGACCATCAAGATAAGTTCCATCAAATGCTTCACATGCGGTGGCAGAGGCCACAAGTCCTTTGAGTGTACCAATAAGCGCACCATGATCATCAACGATGACGACTCCATGAGTGAAGGGGAAATGGAAGCCCTTGAGCATGTGGCTATGCACGGGCAAGTGATTCGAGCCCCTCTCTTGTTACAATGGCCTAGCACCAAGTCTTTTGTGACAATGATTTGAGCCCCTCTCTTGTTGTTTCCAACATCTTGACCCTTCAACATCAACAAAACGAAGACCAAAGATGCCATATCTTCCACACCAAGGCGAGCATCAATGGGAAGTCCGTGAAGGTCATCATCGAAGGAAGTTGCCACAATTTGGCTAGTGAAGAGCTGTGTTCCAAGCTACAATTGGTCAAGATGAAGCATCCCCGTCCCTACAAGGTCCAATGGCTTAGCGACTCCGGCACTATTCAAGTGGAGCACACCCACTCGTACTGTAAGGTGCTATACAAACGGTTTTGAACCCCTTTCCGCGACAACATTTGGAAGCATCGCCAAGTGAATGTGGGCAATATGGGGGGTCCTTCCCACACGACCTAGAAACCGTCGGGGATCGCCATAGAATAAACATATGAGAAGCTGCCCCAGTCCCACATGTTACATCTCGACGTTATGTTTCTGATCAGAGAGACATCCCAAACAATTACGCTGCTATAGTCATGTGAAAAAGGTGGACATCAACATTTAATCTACTGATATGTTTGTGATAGGTATGTTATCACACACGGTTCAAGAATGTAAAATGTGTGCGGTGCCTCTACTAACACCAACGTGTCCATTTTCATAAATGTGTGTGATTGGTATTCCTATCACACATGCACACTGGTTTGAAATGTTTGCCATATTACCATGAATTGCACACGCATATGAGACGAAACCGTGTGTGCGTCCGTCGGGCATCGCAAACGTTTCACGTCAAAGAACCGTTTGTTCTCTTTTGTGTGCACATTATTTCATTCGCTCATGTATATTTTTATTTTTCCCTGTAATTTATAATTTGAATTGGAAATTTTGAAATATGAAACGTGCAATACAAATTCTCAGCACAATGGTTCAGAAATGAATCCATAAATAAATTTGTCAGTACAATATGTTCAGTAATTACAGGATTAGATAGTAATTAAATATGATGAACCACGGTATTTAGAGGTGGTAAAGGTGAAGAGACAAGTGTAAATCATTTTGACTGCCGACGGTGATGAAGAAGCAGAATGCCGATAATGTGCCTTCCTGCATTCCATAGGCACGATGAACTTTTGTCCAACCCCTTGTGACGATCGCCCGCCCATCCTTCACCGCCTTCAGGAAGACTTCTAGAGCATTATAATGGTAGCATGAATTATATACTTTAACCATAGTTGCCTCCACTCCGGTCATGTAGTTTGCAAGGTAATCATCAGTAAATAGCTTCGGAAACCACTGAAAAGAGAAAAATATCACATACTGAGGTCTGATAGAGTAACTTGTTGTGGGCAGGGGAAAAGGCAACACATTACTTACCATCCTAAAGTTCACTCTTGTCTTGGGCAAAGTGTAAATAAAGAGCTTAATTCCCATCACCCATTTCTTTCGCCTAACAATCTTTCTTAGTTTCCTCACTTGACGCTTGTTCATGAATATCTCATTGCCCCATACACAAAAGGGATCGAAGCGTGGATCAGTACCGCTCATATATGTACCTACAAGCAACCAGTAAATGTTAGAAGCTAAACTGAGATTGCACACATGATGTAAAATACAACTACCTACGTTCCTAAGTACAAGTATTTTAGAGGTTTCAATACGAACTACATACGGATGTATATAGAATTCTAGATATAGTTTAGATTAGAATCTAGGTTCACTTATTTTGCTCCTTGTGTAGTCTATATTGGAATCTCTAAAAATACTTATATTTAGGAACATATGGTGTATAGGACATGGGATGCAGCTAACCTCGACGGCAAACAGCAACATCGCCCATTGTAGCCTTGCGTAAGTACATGGAAAGCCAGTGTTAACTACAAGAGGGTTAACATCCACCAAAAAATAGCAAATGGTAATAAACGGTAGCATATGTAGTGATATCTTCATTGCGAAAGAGTAGCACGCTACCAAAGGGACGGATTAAAAAATGGATACAACTTTTAATTGCAACAGGCTGAACAACATCCCAAGTCATGTATCGTAAGTTTGTAGCCATTGAAATACAACTGTTTAAAAATGGATACAACTGTTAATTGCAACAGGCTTAATGGCCATTGAAACCGGTACTGATAAAAATGCAATTGGCAGAGTTAAACATCACAAGGAAGGTGCTGCCAGGGCACATAATGGCCCAGTTATCTATAAAAAGGTAGGGAAAATAGCTAAAACGTGTTAGGCATGTTTACTACAACATGCTTATTAATACATCGACCGTACAAAACATAGCCATTAATTGCAACTGGTATTGGTAAGATTGAACTGGTGAGTTCAAACTTGGTAAGTCCTAAGAGGTAGTTGCTGGGGCACTTCATCTTGGCCAGAGCCCGCCCAAAGTCAGCGGTGGCGGAGGCGAGCTCTTCCTCCAGGCCGAAGCATGGATCAGTGCAGCCGACATGTGTACCTACAAGAAGCAAGTAAATGTTAGAAGGCAAATTGCAATTGCACAAATCATGTAAAATATTGTAACACATGTGATGCAGCTAACCTCAACAGCAAACAACAGCATCGCCCGTTATGGCCCTGCGTAAGTACATGGAAAGGCATGTTAAGTACAACAGGGTTAGCATCGACCAAAAATAGCAAATGGGCAGCATCTCTAGTATATCTTCATTGCAGAGAGTAGAATGGTAGCAAAGTGGCAGATTAAAAAATGGATACAACTGTTAATTTCAAAAGGCTTAACAGCATCCTAAGTCATGTTTGTAAGTTTGTCGCCATTGCAATACAACTGTTTAAAAATGGATCCAACAATTAATTGCAACAGGCTTAATAGCCATTCAAATCAGTACTGATAAAAATGCAATTGGCAGAGTTAAACATCACAAGGCATGTGCTGCCAGAGCTGAGAATGGCCCAGTTGTCTATAAAAAGGTTGGGAAAGTAGCTAAAACGTGTTAGGCGTGTTTACGACAACATGCTTAATACATCTACCATACAAAACATAGCCATTAATTGCAACTGGTATTGGTAAGATTGAACAGGTGAGTACATACTTGGTAAGTCCTGAGAGGTAGTTGCTGGGGCACTTCATCTTGGCTAGAGCCCGCCCAAAGTCAGCGACGACGGAGGCGAGCTGTTCCTCTGGATCAAAGCATGGATCGGTGCCACTGACATGTGTACCTACAGGCAACCAGTAAATGGTAGAAGTTAAACTCGAATTGCACAAATGATGTGAAATACTGTAAGACGTGGGATGCAGCTAACCTCGACGGCAAACAACATCATCAACAGTTATGACCCTGCATAAGTACATGGACAGGCATGTTAAGTACAATAGGGTTAGCATCCACCAAAAATAGCAAATGGGCAGCATCTCTAGTGATATCCTGAGTCATGTATTGTAAGTTTTTTGCTGGTATTGGTGAAATTGAGCTGGACAGTTAATACGTGAACATCACACAGTGTGCAGTACTGAAATAAATAAGGCACGAACATGCTTAATGCATCAACCGTACTAAACATAGCCATTGCAAGTGGTATTCATAAGATTTCGTTGGTCAGATCATACATGTTAAGTCCTGGGGGGTAGTCGCTAGGGCACTTCATCTGGGCCAGAGCCTGCACCGTGTCGGCGACAACGGAGGCGAGGTGTTCCTCCAGGTCAACACGCACAACGGCCATCGCGTCATGGACCGCCATCAGCTCCTTGACCTCCACGTGATATTTGGTTGGGCTTGCGTGGCGATGCTTTAGAGGTATGTCGGTGGGGATTTGGAGGCATGATGATGTTTCATAGGCGCCATTTAAGCAATCAGGCCGAGGTCGTAATAGAGATCGGTGGGTTACCTGACCGGATCCAAGAAGAACGTAGATGTCGTTGACACTGTGGTTGCGGCGGCGGTGGTTTGAGCTGCCTATAGGGGGAGGTGCCGGGGGGAGATACTGAGGAAATTTGATGGGTGGGGATGTTGTTGGAGGAATAAATTATGAAATCGCACGCCTAATGAAAATTTTGCTGCCAAACTTGAAACTTGGGTGGGGGAACACACAACACAGACGAAGCGCGTAAAATACTCGTGTGCGAGAAAAGAGAAAATTGGTAGATCCCGTCTCCAAAAAAATGTACATGTGTAGTTGATTTTTTCGGTCAATGGTATGCCTGGTTTATTAGGAAACATCGCATAGTTAACTGACTGATGGATCATTAACGCAAAAAACGCACACAGGTACGCCATAGAAACCGTGTGTTTTGTGATCAAAAATGCACATGGGCACACATGCTAATCAATGCTCAAAGCCCTCAAAGGATGCTCTTATCGACATGGTATGTTAATACTACAAACTTAAAGTACTACTGGTAATTTGCTCTAAGACTACGGGCGACACACACACTAACTACTTATCGCATGCTGCCATTGGGGCATGCTATCCAAACTCCAGCATTCTCCTTCCCGGCCTTGTAGGCGGCAACCCACTGTGCTTCGATCTCTGCCAAGCTCTCCTCACCACAGCGTGTGGCCTCTTCTTTCTTGCGGTGGTAGGACTCTCTTTTCTTGACTGCTTTCTGCCTTTTCCGCTCTTTTTGTGTGGCTTTGGCCACCTCTAGATCCACCACCATTTGGCCATGGTAGCCTCAAAGTGCGCCCATGTAACTGTGTGACCGGCGGCGGCGATGAACTCGGTGCAGCAAGATGCCATCGCTTCTTACCATGTGTGCGGTCGCGGGCGATGAGGAACGCTGCGCGGCGGGATGCCATCGCTTCCTTACCAGTTACTGTGCGTCGTGCTGCCATGAACGATGCTTGGAGAAAGCTTTGGGACGGAGGGGCTGGGAAGCCGTACAGTGCAGTGGTTTTTAACAGCTCAACGACAAATGACAAAGAAAATTTGGCCTCCCTTATATTTTTTCTCATTCATTATCGCACACGGTTCATCTCCGTTGCTTCCGAAAACAGTGTGCGCTGAGCCCATTGTGTGTTGCGTTATGATTGGCCGGAACCCCAGCCACGCGGATCACGTGTGTGCACCGTAGGATGTGCCGTGATCGAATGACAATTCACGTCCCTCACATCACACCTGTGCAGCTATAGATGGATTGGATTTATATGCGCTAAATGCCTAGAAATGCACATAATCCCCTAACTATGGTAAATGAGCCTAGAAAAATGCCAAATTTGAACACGATAATTTGTAGGGTGTATGTTCATCGTAGAAAGAAAACTACATGCCAAAGAACGAACAAAATTTGGATTCCCCTTCAATCTTGGTGATTTCCCTCTCGAAAGCATGGAACTTCCTCGGTGATGGTTCGATTTATGAACGGCGTGCATGATGACATAAGACAAACCTTCTCAAATTTTTACCAGGGATGGTGAGATCATACCATGGCAACATGCCAGGCGTCATGTTTTCAAGCATTTATTTCATTTTTTATTGTTGAAAACCCAATAAACAAACGTTTGTGGTTGATTATTGCCACACATTTCATCAAAATATATGTCCATTCCTTGTAAAAGGCACGAGAATTTACTAAATGGCACGAGCATGGTTTTCCAAGCCATTCTTGTGCACCCTTCCATGCACGGATTGTTTGAACTTGAATTATGTGCATTAATGCGTAGAAAATGCACATAAACCCTTAAATATGGTAAATGAACCTGGAAAAGTGCCAAATTTAAACATGGTGACTTGCAGGGTGTATGTTCATCGTAGAAAAAAACTCATGGACAAAGGACAAAGGAAATTCGGATCCCCCTTGAATCTTGGTGATTTCCCCCCTCGAAACCATGAAACTTCCTCGGTGATGGTTCAATTTATGAAAGGCGTGCATGACGACATAAGGAAAACACTCTCAAATTTTTACCAGGGCACAGTGAGGCCATTCCATGGCACCATGCCTGGCGTCATATTTTCCAAGCATGTATTTCATTTTTGTATAGTTGTTAACCCAGTAAATGACACGTTTATGCTTGACTATTGCCATACATTTCCTTGAAATATCTTCCCATTCCTTGTAAAAGGCATGAGAATGTACTAAATAGCACGCGCATGGTTTTCTAGACCATTCTTGTGCACCTTTTCATGCATCGATTGTTCGAATTTGAATTATGTGCATTAATGCCTAGAAAATGCAAATAATCCCCTAAATATGGTAAATGAGCCCGGAAAAATGTCAAATTTCAACACATTGCATTTGAGGCGGTATGTTGATCGTTGGCAAAAACTAAATGATAAACTAGGATGAAAATTTGGATCCCCCTTCAACCACGCCAGGCGTCATGTTTTCCAAGCATGTATTTCATTTTTGTATAGTACCTAGTAAACACATTTCCTTGAAATATCTGCCCATTCCTTGTAAAAGGCCTGAGAATTTACTAAAGAGCACGATCATGGTTTTCCAGACCATTCTCGTGCACCTTTTCAAGCACCGATTGTTTGAATTTGAATTATGTGCATTAATGCCTAGAAAATGCACATAATACCCTAAATATTGTAAATGAACGCGGAAAAGTGCCAAATTTGAACACGGTGATATGCATGGTTTATGTTCATCATAGAAAAAAAAACTCATGGAGAAAGGACAAAGGAAATTTGGATTCCCATTCAATCTCGGTGATTTACTATCGCGCACGATTCATCTCCGTCGCCTCTGCAAACCGTGTGTGTTCATCCACACATGCAAAAGGAAAAAGAAAATCGTCGCCCACTTCGTCCATACCCACTTGCCGCGGACTCCTCCGCAAATCTACACCTCATCAACTTTTATCGCGGCGGCCACCCTAAGCTCGACGGCTATTGTCGGCGGGCGGAGGTCGTGCTCCAAGTAGCACGGGATTTCGCCCCTACCTATTTCCGCCGGCTATCTACACTAACATTCTAGACTCTGGTTGATTGAGGTTTTTTGCGAGATTGGGCCAAGGATTTTTCTCATGAAGGTAATCAAATTAGCGAAATATTCACTCATCTCTTATCGCAGTCCGTCCATCGCTGTTAATCAACTAGGGGAAATTGTCGTGGATTCATTATTGTTCTAGCTGATTCATGGGTGTTCATTCATGTGTCCACAGCGCGAGCACAAATTGGGCAAGTGCGGTCGCGGCCAGTCGGAAACAGAGTTCTATCTCACCATTCTGGATGACTTCAGGGAGTGCTCGGTATGTTCAATCTCAACCTACCACGGTCAGCATGGCCTAAATTTGTGAACATATACCGTCTGTTGCTACATTTGGATAAAAGGTACGGGGCCACGTGCAGCTTAGATGTCGAAGCCGGTCCCCCCCTATATTAGGCAAATATATGATGTATTGTTCATTCAGTTACTCTCATATTTGCATCAAATCTTTGTTACATTATCTATTTTTGTACTTTGCTTTCATCTATATATTGATCTGTTCTATCAGTTACTTCCATATTTGGATCTTGCTTTGTTATTTCAATATATCTAATTTACGATCTTAATTTTCATTTCAAGCAGTACATCCCTTGCTTTGCAAGAACAAGAGTAGAAGGAAATCTTGGGCTTTACTTTGTTTATGACTCCCATGATGTCATATTGACAATGCAGCATGGATTGACAATGATGATTAGCGTAAAACTTGATAAAGATGGTCACTCCTATTTTGATGCGGACCTTTGGAGAAAAATGCCTAAGTGTTATGAGCTGAAAGCTGGCAATAAAACTCTAATGCGTGCACCACAACTTGGTGCAATTAACATGCATGTTTACTTCCCCAACGTCATCAGCCGATCAAATTCTGATCGAGGTTAGTGTCCTTTCAACTTTCTCCATGCTGTCATATTACTTAGCAAAATCGGGGTATTTTTTCTGACTAATTGATCACTATTTAAGCAACCAATTGTGATTTCATTTTCTGACTCCGTTCCTAGGCAGTAACAAATTCTATTTACCAATTTATGTGCACTATATATTCTTCTGCCATGTTCTGAATAAATAATACCTTTCCACCTTTTAAGCAGGATATGTTGGATGCATAGTGGACGATCTGTATGTTACTAAGCATACCAAATTTCACTTGAAGGACTTGAAGCATGTCATAAACTTTGTTGATAATCTGACAGAGATGGCATAACGTATGAACGCTGGATTTTGGATGGGATTAATTATACCTATGGTGCACACATTGAAGAAGACCAATTGTGTGCACAAAACGCTGGTAAAAAGTTTTATTTTAATGTTGATGCTCATAAACTGTATATATCTTAAGCGATATGTTACAATTGGTTTTTATTCTACATTTCAATAGAAATTGCCCGCTATAGCAGTTCTTGGATCAATTTCCCGGCGTTGTCAAATTACACTTGTGCCTTCTAATAACGCCAAAGTGATTGCAAGGTGCTGCATTTACCTCATAAATGGAACCATTCAAATTAGCAAGTTTCTCACTTGTCGTGGCAATGCATCCATATTGGAAAATTGGAGACACTGTTCTACTCATGCTCTACCCAGGCACAGGAGGGCTCTTCCTTTTCATTGACTAGGTGCCGAGTCGCCGTGATCAAGCTACTTCCAGCGGATAGTTATGGTTGTTGGCCCTCAGCCTCTTAAAATGTGCTAGTTGTTACTATCTTAAGTATGTAGATATGGACCATATGGTTGTTAGCCCTCAACCTCTTAAAATGTGATAGTTGTTACTGTATTAAGTATGTAGATATGGACCATATGGTTGTCAAAACCGTGTTACAAAGATCCTCCTTTTTTGAATAGTGTAACCATTATATATATGTTACTCAAATTCTGTTAGCCAAGTTCTTATATTTTCATGGAAAGCATTAGTATCGTACAAAGTTCATTGAGTATAAGTGTGTGCCCGATGTCCAGAAGGCATTTGCGTATTAACTGTCCATATTGCAAATTCACAGATGTGTTAACATAAGGAAACGTGTGTGTAACTTACTAATCATCGCACAGGAGTGCTTGCAGACGCATCGTGTGCGATACTCCTAGCCACTGCAAGCAACTAGTTTGCATTTTTCAAAGTTTTTTGTACACGCAGAATCACACACGAACTAACTGTATTAACTGTCTGTGTTGTAATTTTTCATCGCAAATAGTTCACCCGAGTCGGCTGTTTGCCGCGTATCACACACATCTTGTTTACACGATTCATTTGTGTTCTTTTGTCTCATCGCAAATAGTTCATCCATGTGAATTGTATGCCGCATATCACAGACATCTTGTTCAGTTGAACCTTTTCTGTTGTGTTCCCTAATCGAAAACAGTTCATCCGAGTGAACCGTATGCCGTATATCACACACACCTTGATATGGCTAACCTTTTCTGTTGCACTCCCTAATAGAAAACAGTTCATCAGAGCGAACTGTATGCACACATTGATATGGATGCCTGTTTTTGTTCTTGTGCCTCATCGCAAACAGTTTGAATGGATTAACCGTGTGCCCTGCAACGCACATGCAACTACAATCAGAACCGTGTTTGATGGCTCTGCCATCGCAAATGTTTTGCATCTTCTTTGATGGTTTTTTTACATCACCATTTGCGATTAATGCATCGCACACAGTTTAGTCAAAGGGTCTCTGGTCATAGTGTCGTGTTAGCAGCATCGTGTAGTAGTGACTGTTCAAGGCTCCTTCAAGATTGGAGCATATGAAGACACCTTGGAGTGTGATGTGGTTCCTATGTCCGTTTGCCATCTCCTTCTTGGACAACCTTGGTAATTCGACCGCGACGTCATCCACAACAGAAGAACCAATCACTATAGCTTCAATATGAAGGCAAAGGAGTAGGTGCTACGACGTATGTCACCAAGTCAAGTGATCACCGACAAGCAAGCAACCACACATCATGGAGAGAATAGTGAGCGACTAAACCACCAAAAAGAGAGTGAGCGCCACAAGCCCAAATTGAGTGCCTCCATGATGAGCGACAAGACTTGATGAGGACATCAATACCATTGTTACACCCACAGCCCCTACTGTTACATATACTAGACCAATTACTAGAGCTCGCGCACGCCAATTAAATTACCAGGTACTTTCGTTTCTTGGTAATGATTCTAATGTTCATGAGATTATGATGCTGCCTAAATTGGATACATTTGTTTTGCTTACAAATGAAGGGCCTAGGTTGGAGAAGGATGAACATTGGAGCAAGAACACGCATGGAGTTGATGGCATGCGCAAGGGGATCAAGAACGGAGTTACAAGTGATGATTTTAGGACTTTGAAGCCGCCATAAGGAGTGCATGAAGCCTTGGACGAAATATACAAGATGCCACTTCATAATATTCGTCCATAGGCTATTCTAGGTGCTGCGTCACCTTATTAATGGGCCAGGCCCATGTAATTTCGAAATACTTAAGTATAGGCTATTTTTAGAGTCCGTATGTATGGGGAAACAAGAGTTAGGGTTGGTTTCGGACCCCACCCTCAAGGGCCACGAGATTCCCCCCTCTTCCTCCATATATACAGCCCTTAGGGCATCGTTTAGACTTTGGGTTTTGTTTAGATTAAAAGTTCGCCATAGCTGCAACTTCACGTACTTCGTTTGTGTCCAACGACCAGACCAAGACGTCACAGAACCCCACCTTGATCAATAAAGCTTTCATCTTATATTCGCAATATCCCGATTGCAATCTCAGTTTCTTGCTTGTTCTTCGTTTGTTCGCAGGAAACAGACCCTCGTGGTCAGGTTGATCGTGCTCTGGCGTGGTCAATAACCCTCGGAAGTTGGTTTAGCGATTGCTAAGGCGCGACGTCTCGCACATTCGTAGTCGGATCATCAAGGTCGACACCCACAGAAAACGATAGCCACCATCTCATCGAAACATCGGGACACCTTAGCCTCTATCACTAATAAAGCAAAACAGGAGACAAATAAGAGTGAAAATCAGATTGTGGCAAAAGAATTTGAGCACCAAATGAAGCCTAATAATAAACCATCTACTGTTGTTTCTGAAATTAAATTGAAAAGTGCATGTTTACTTGCCGCCAAATCTGATATTGATGAGCTAGATTTTAGCAAATCTGTTTGCTATGCTTTTGTGTGCAAAGAGGCATTATTTTCATTCGAGGACGTGCCTTCCTCTTTGCCCCCTGCTGTCACTAACATTTTGCAGGAGTTCGCTGATGTCTTTCCACAAGACGTGCCACCGGGATTACCACCTATTCGAGGGATTGAGCATCAAATTGACTTAATTCCCGGTGCATCTTTACCCAACCGGGCACCATACCGTACCAATCCAGAGGAGACGAAGGAGATTATGCGTCAAGTACAAGAACTGCTCGACAAAGGTTATATACGCGAATCCCTTAGTCCTTGTGCTGTTCCTATCATTTTAGTGCCGAAAAAGGATGGTACGTTGCGTATGTGCGTTGATTGTAGAGGCATTAATAATATTACTATTCGTTATCATCATCCTATTCCTAGGCTAGATGATATGCTTGATGAATTGAGTGGCTCTACAATATTCTCCAAAGTTGATTTGCGTAGTGGTTACCATCAAATTCGTATGAAATTGGGAGATTAATGGAAAACAGCATTTAAAACTAAGTTTGGATTATATGAGTGGTTAGTCATGCCTTTTGGGTTAACTAATGCACCTAGTACTTTCATGAGGTTAATGAACGAAGTTTTACGTGCTTTCATTGGACGATTTGTGGTAGTTTACTTTGATGACATATTGATTTATAGCAAATCTTTGGAGGAACATTTGGAACATTTACGTGCTGTTTTTATTGCTCTACGTGATGCACGCTTGTTTGGTAACCTTGGAAAGTGCACCTTTTGCACCGACCGAGTATCTTTTCTTGGCTATGTTGTTACTCCACAGGGAATTGAAGTTGATAAAGCCAAGATTGAAGCTATTGAGAGTTGGCCGCAGCCCAAAACGGTCACACAAGTGAGGAGTTTCCTTGGCCTCGCTGGTTTCTATAGGCGTTTTGTGAGAGATTTCAGCACCATTGCTGCACCTCTCAACGAGCTTACAAAGAAGGATGTACCTTTTGTTTGGGGTACCGCACAGGAAGAAGCCTTCACGGTATTGAAAGGTAAGTTGACACATGCTCCTTTACTCCAACTTCCTAATTTCAATAAGACTTTTGAGCTTGAATGTGATGCTAGTGGAATTGGATTAGGAGGTGTGTTATTACAAGATGGAAAACCTGTTGCATACTTTTCTGAAAAATTGAGTGGGCCTAGTCTGAACTATTCTACTTATGATAAAGAATTATATGCTCTTGTTCGGACCTTAGAAACATGGCAACATTATTTATGGCCCAAGGAATTTGTTATACATTCTGATCATGAATCTTTGAAACACATTAAAAGTCAAGCAAAACTGAACCGTCGACATGCTAAATGGGTTGAATTCATTGAGACTTTCCCTTATGTGATTAAACACAAGAAGGGTAAAGAAAATGTTATTGCTGATGCCTTGTCTCGTCGTTATACTATGCTTTCACAACTTGACTTTAAAATATTTGGTTTGGAGACCATCAAGGATCAATATGTTAATGATGCTGAATTTAAAGATGTATTGCAGAATTGTAAGGAAGGGAGAACTTGGAACAAGTTCGTTCTTAACGATGGATTTGTGTTTCGTGCTAACAAGCTATGCATTCCAGCTAGCTCCGTTCGTCTTTTGTTGTTGCAGGAGGCGCATGGAGGAGGATTAATGGGACACTTTGGCGTCAAGAAGACGGAGGATATACTTGCTACACATTTCTTTTGGCCAAAGATGAGACGGGATGTTGAGCGTTTTGTTGCTCGCTGCACTACATGTCAAAGAGCTAAGTCACGACTCAATCCTCATGGTTTATATATGCCTTTGCCTGTACCTAGTGTTCCTTGGGAGGATATATCTATGGACTTTGTTTTAGGTTTACCTAGAACAAAGAAGGGGAGGGATAGCATATTTGTTGTCGTGGATAGGTTCTCGAAAATGGCACACTTTATACCATGTCATAAAAGCGATGATGCTGTTAATGTTGCTGATTTGTTCTTTCGTGAAATTATTCGCTTACATGGTGTGCCAAATACTATTGTTTCAGATCGTGATACTAAATTTCTTAGCCACTTTTGGAGATGTTTATGGGCTAAGTTGGGGACTAAGCTGCTTTTTAGTACTACTTGTCACCCCCAAACTGATGGACAAACTGAAGTAGTCAATAGAACATTGTCTACTATGCTTAGGGCTGTTTTGAAGAATAACAAGAAAATGTGGGAAGAATGCTTGCCTCATATTGAATTTGCTTATAATCGTTCATTGCATTCTACTACTAAGATGTGCCCTTTTGAAATTGTGTATGGTTTCCTACCTCGTGCACCTATTGATTTGTTGCCTCTTCCATCTTCGGAGAAGGTTAATTTTGATGCTAAAGAACATTCTGAATTGATTTTAAAAATGCATGAGTTAACTAAGGAAAACATTGAGCGTATGAATGCTAAATATAAACTTGCTGGAGATAAGGGTAGAAAACATGTTGTGTTTGCACCTGGAGATCTTGTTTGGTTACATTTGCGTAAAGATAGATTTCCTAATCTGCGCAAATCAAAGCTAATGCCACGTGCTGATGGTCCTTTTAAGGTTTTAGAGAAAATAAATGATAATGCATATAAACTTGAGCTACCTGCAGATTTTGGGGTTAGTCCCACTTTTAATATTGCAGATTTGAAGCCTTATTTGGGTGAGGAAGATGAGCTTCCGTCGAGGACGACTTCATTTCAAGAAGGGGAGGATGATGAGGACATCAATACCATTGTTACACCCACAGCCCCTACTGTTACATATACTGGACCAATTACTAGAGCTCGCGCACGCCAATTAAATTACCAGGTACTTTCGTTTCTTGGTAATGATTCTAATGTTCATGAGATTATGATGCTGCCTAAATTGGATACATTTGTTTTGCTTTCAAATGAAGGGCCTAGCTTGGAGAAGGATGAACATTGGAGCAAGAACACGCATGAAGTTGATGGCATGCGCAAGGGGATCAAGAACGGAGTTACAAGTGATGATTTCAGGACTTTGAAGCCGCCATAAGGAGTGCATGAAGCCATGGACGAAATATACAAGATGCCACTTCATAATATTCGTCCATAGGCTATTCTAGGTGCTGCGTCACCTTATTAATGGGCCAGGCCCATGTAATTTCGAAATACTTAAGTATAGGCTATTTTTAGAGTCCGTATGTGTGGGGAAACAAGAGTTAGGGTTGGTTTCGGACCCCACCCTCAAGGGCCACGAAATTCCCCTCTCTTCCTCCATATATACAGCCCTTAGGGCGTCGTTTAGACTTTGGGTTTTGTTTAGATTAAAAGTTCGCCATAGCTGCAACTTCGCGTACTTCGTTTGTGTCCAACGACCAGACCAAGACGTCACAGAACCCCACCTTGATCACAATAAAGCTTTCATCTTATATTCGCAATATCCAGATTGCAATCTCAGTTTCTTGCTTGTTCTTCGTTTGCTCGCAGGAAACAGGCCCTCGTGGTCAGGTTGATCGTGCTCCGGCGTGGTCAATAACCCCTCGGAAGTTGGTTTAGCGATTGCTAAGGCGCGACGTCTCGCACGTTCGTAGTCGGATCGTCAAGGTCGACTCCCACAGAAAACGATAGCCACCATCTCATCGAAACATCGGGACACCTTTGCCTCTATCAGTTAACTAAGGAAAACATTGAGCGTATGAATGCTAAATATAAACTTGCTGGAGATAAGGGTAGAAAACATGTTGTGTTTGCGCCTGGAGATCTTGTTTGGTTACATTTGCGTAAAGATAGATTTCCTAATCTGCGCAAATCAAAGCTAATGCCACGTGCTGATGGTCCTTTTAAGGTGTTAGAGAAAATAAATGATAATGCATATAAACTTGAGCTACCTGTAGATTTTGGGGTTAGTCCCACTTTTAACATTGCAGATTTGAAGCCTTATTTGGGTGAGGAAGATGCGCTTCCGTCGAGGACGACTTCATTTCAAGAAGGGCAGGATGATGAGGACATCAATACCATTGTTACACCCACAGCCCCTACTGTTACATATATTGGACCAATTACTAGAGCTCGCGCACGCCAATTAAATTACCAGGTACTTTCATTTCTTGGTAATGATTCTAATGTTCATGAGATTATGATGCTGCCTAAATTGGATACATTTGTTTTTCTTATAAATGAAGGGCCTAGCTTGGAGAAGGATGAACATTGAAGCAAGAACACGCGTGGAGTTGATGGCATGCGCAAGGGGATCAAGAACGGAGTTACAAGTGATGATTTCAGGACTTTGAAGCCGTCATAAGGAGTGCATGAAGCCTTGGACGAAATATACAAGATGCCACTTCATAATATTCGTCCATAGGCTATTCTAGGTGCTGCGTCACCATATTAATGGGCCAGGCCCATGTAATTTCGAAATACTTAAGTATAGGCTATTTTTAGAGTCCGTATGTATGGGGAAACAAGAGTTAGGGTTGGTTTCGGACCCCACCCTCAAGGGCCACGAAATTCCCCCCTCTTCCTCCATATATACAGCCCTTAGGGCATCGTTTAGACTTTGGGTTTTGTTTAGATTAAAAGTTCGCCATAGCTGCAACTTCACGTACTTCGTTTGTGTCCAACGACCAGACCAAGACGTCACAGAACCCCACCTTGATCAATAAAGCTTTCATCTTATATTCGCAATATCCCGATTGCAATCTCAGTTTCTTGCTTGTTCTTCGTTTGTTCGCAGGAAACAGACCCTCGTGGTCAGGTTGATCGTGCTCTGGCGTGGTCAATAACCCTCGGAAGTTGGTTTAGCGATTGCTAAGGCGCGATGTCTCGCACGTTCGTAGTCGGATCGTCAAGGTCGACTCCCACAGAAAACGATAGCCACCATCTCATCGAAACATCGGGACACCTTAGCCTCTATCAAGACTTAGTGATATTCGCTACCAAAAGTGAGATGAGAGAAGTGTGCGAGAACACATAAAGTGCCATGCATAATGTCCTATTATGCAAGGACGACACAACACCAACTAACACCTCTCGCTCTCAACCTTTAGTGTTGTCTAATATCTTGCAGGAATTCAAGGACGTCTTCCCCAATGAGTTACCTCTGGGACTACCTCCACTACGAGGCACTGAACACTGCATCGACCTCATACCCAGAGCCCCTCTTCCTAACAAAGCACCTTACCGCGTCAACCCCGAAGAAACTAAGGAAATACAAAGGTAAGTACAACAACTCATTCACAATGGGCATGTGCATGGAAGGTAGTTTTCGCATGTCTTTCGATTGTAGACCCATGAATGCTATCACCGTTCGTTATAGATATCCTATTCCACGCCTTGATGACATGCTAGACAAACTTAGTGGAGTTACAATTTTCTCTAAAATAGATCTTAAAAGTGGCTACTATCAAGTACGAATCCAAGAAGGTGATGAATGGAAAACCGCTTTCAAAACCAAGTTTGGCTTGTATGAATGGTTGGTCATGCCAATGGGTTTATCCGAAGAACCCCACACCTTTATTCGGGTGATGCATTTTGTTCTTCGCCCATACATTGGCGTATTTGTTGTGGTCTATTTTGATGATATTCTTGTGTTTAGCAAATCTCTCAAAGATCATGTCGCCCATCTTAGAACCGTTTTGCAAACTCTTAGAAAAGAGCACCTTTATGCTAATATGGACAAATGCCTTTTTGGTGTTGATAAGCTTGTTTTATTGGGCCTTGTTGTGTCTTCTAAGGGTGTTCATGTCAATGAATCTAAGATAAATGCTATTAAAACTTGGCCACAAGCAACCAACTTGCAATATGTGCGAAGTTTCCTTGGCCAAGCCGATTTCTATCGTAGATTTGTTAAGGACTTTAGCACAGTTGCAACCCCTTTACATGCCTTGAGTAAGAAGAACGCACCATTTGTTTGGGGACCATCCCAAGATACCGCATTTAATGAGCTTAAGAATTTGCTTACACATGCTCCTTCGCTTACTTTGCCCAATTTTGACAACACTTTTGAAGATCATTGTGATCCTGGTGGCACCGATATAGGAGGTGTGTTAATGCAAGAGAAGCGCCCAATTGCTTACTATAGTGAGAAACTTTCCGGAGCGCAACTTGTAACATCCTGGATTTTGCCCTTTTCTTTTTCTGATGATTTTCTTGGATTTCTTGATTTGATTTGCTTTTCTGTGGCTATGTGGTTCTAAAACCTGGGAAGATCATGTCTTCCTAGGTTTTAGAGTGGCTTTTCATCCCCATCATCATCCCAAGATCATGTCATTTTCATCCTTGACCTAATCCAATATTATTTTTTCTAAAGAATATTCCTTTTCTGTTAAATGAATAACCCTTTAAACCCTAGGTTGTGAAGCAACCTACATTTCTGTCACTCCCAAACTTCCAAATAATTATCATAAATTGTTTGGGTCATATCTTCCTCAAATATATCAAAATCCTTCCTGAAAGATAATTCACAAATGTTCCTTTTCTGATTCTGCCCTAAGTGGTGGGTTGAGAAGGAAGTGTCATTTATATTTGCTTGATTGATCCCAAAAAAATTTGGACATCTTTTCTTGTCCATATAATTGCTCAGTGACAAAATTCAACTCAATTTGCATAGTAAATATTCCTGAGCAATTTTTCAAAGTTCTTGTCTAAGGGAAGTCATTATGAAGGAAGTACTATCTACGCATATCCAAATGGCTTGAAATTTTTCAAGTTCCTTAATATGATCAAATCATGACTCTCCACCAAATTTGAGCTCATGTAAGTCATCTACGTGAGCCCAGCTCCAAATCTTGGCTTCTGGTCAGATTTTTAGTTTGTGAAGCAACCATATTTTATATTGCTTCATTTAAGCTGAAAATTTACCATGGCATTCCCATATCCATATCAACTCTCTCCACCTAGGTTTGGCTCAATCCATAACACCATTTGCCCTGTGCAATTTTTCAAAGTTTCTGGTCAGAATAAATCATTATGAAGCAATTGCTAGTTTGGTTCATACAAATGGCATGAAACTTTTTGGTCATCTTCATATCTTCAAATCATTGGGCCATGACCATTTTCAGCTCATTTCATGCACTTAAGTGAGTGTTGCTTCATATTTCCCAAATCTGACCAGTAGGGCCCTCTCTACAGCAAGTGCACTCTAGAGAGCTCCATTTCATCTGATATTTGGCCACCATAGTTACCTTAGCTTCTGATCAAGCTATACCAAAGCTCAGAGTCATTGCACTATTCTAGCTCTCACAATTCACATCAAACACATTGTTGCCAAAATGTTTTGGCTCCTCCTCCAAATCTCTTCTTCGCCCCTGGACCGGTTTCTTTCTTCATTTTGACTGAGGGTAGCATGGTCTTTCTCCTAGACATGGTCGGTCTGGCCAAAACGAGCCATTTGATCCAGTGCCCGTGGTGATCATGCTTGCGTCATAGCTAATGGCGTGCTCTGGCTCGTTCCGGCCGCTATTCCCGTCATTTCCCTCCTCGTCTCGACGCCAAACCTTGTGCAGGAGCTAGCACATGCTCGACTGCATCGGCCTGAGTCGCTGCCCTGCCTTGAATCGCCACGGTCAAGTCGCCATCGTCGTGCCCGTGCCGCGTCCAACCACTGTCCTCCATTAGAGCACAGCCCGAGCACGCCCGTGAGCTCTAGAACCCTCCTCCTCGGCTATATATAGCACCCCCGAGGTGTTCTGCACCTCACCCACTCCTCCCCCGTCTCTCTTGCCCACCGGAATGTCCTCATCTCGCCGGAGTTCTCCACTCCTCTTCGGTCATCACCGGAGATCCCCTGCTCCCGAGTGCCTCGAGCCTCCTCTCGCCTCCTCTCCACCTCCACTAGCTTCCTCTCTCTCTGGTGCATCGCCCCACCCCCTTGCCCCCTCGCCGGGGGCGGCCTGCATCGCCGGAGAACCACCACCACCATCATCTGTCCTCCTCCGTCACTGTGGCCTCCCCTCCTCCCCGTGCCTCCCCAGCGGTCGTGCTCCCTCTCAACAGGACCCCCTCGCCGCCCCAGTCCCGCCGGTGCCCTCGGCTCGGCCAGAGATGGCCGGAGTTTGCCAGGCCCATCGCCAGAGTCCGCCGCCTGCGCCGCTGTCCCCGCGAGCCGCCGTCGCCCTGCCTCTCCCCGGCGCTGCTGTTGCTGCTCCAGGAGGGAGCGGCGCACCTCCCCGCGGCCGCCGATGGCCTCAGCTCGAACGGAGACGGCTGGTGCTGGCCGGCCCAGCGCCACGCCCCTCCCCTGCCTCCGCTCTGTTCCATGATAGGAACAGAAGCGCGAGGAGGAAGAAGCCACGCCCCGATCAACCCCCTGTCCCCTGGGTCCCATGGGTTAGTGGCACAGCCCCGGGCCCGCATGTTTTAAGTGGAGGCGTATTTCTTTGGAATACGTCTTCGTGTGTTGAAAGTATATTTCCTTTCTTCTCCAGTTCAAAGTATGTTTTCCTGTTCAGAAAACATATTTATCCTTATGCGCTTTCATTTTTTCCTCCCAGGGACCCGTTGGTGATGAAAATATTCATAGATTGGTCCTTCTTCCACCTCTCATAACTCCGCGACCATAACTCCGATTGAGGTGAAACCAACGCTCACTTCTTTGTCTCGTCGAGCTCTTTCTGTTGGTGCCATTTTGAAAAGGTGTTCGCACTGTGAAAATGACCATGACGTCCTTGCCCTTATCAGCCCCCTCCGAGAGAGAACCATCCGGTGTTTCATTCTGTGGCTTCACCGCACTTCTTCCCGGAGTCTCCGTCACCCCCAGGAAAGCCACAACAACCACTTTCATGATAGCCATGCAGTAGCCATGGTTTCCACTTGTATATTTAATAAAAGTTTGCCCATTATCTGTCTACTTGTTTGCTACTACTCTCGTTGTTTAGGTTATGCTCATGGTTTCATGTTCACCTTCATGCTATGTTCCGATACATCTGGTTATCTTGTACTACTTGCTAGTATCATGTTCATATGTTATGCTTGGTAGTAGTAGTACATGCTGATAGTGATGATGTTCAGTCTAATGCGTGTTTACATCTGTTATTCAGTACCATTGCTATGCATGTTCCTTTGCATCCAGCTGGGTACATGCTTACCTGGTAGTATTCTTGTTATGTTCTTGCATGGTATTCATTTATTAGGCTAGTGCTCATGCTATGCTCATGTCTAGTTTTATGATCATGCTCGTCAGTATGCCATGCTCAGTTGGATACATTCTTCGTTGTGGTTATGCTCGATGATTATCTTGCACCTCCATGCTTATGTTGATATCATGCTTATGCATTGTAGTTGCATCATGTTATTTTATTATGACTCAGCTTATTGCATTCAAGTTTAACCAGATAATAATCAAACTTGAACAACTGTTGGCTGAGTCATGGTGCCACAAAATCGAGTTGACCAGTGCAACCACATTTGCCTTTTATGGTAATGTCTTAAGTGGGTCTATTGTTATGCCTCTCGCCGGTGCCTCCAACGAGGGAAGGTTATGGGCGCAGGCTATCCTGACCAGGTAGGCAGACATAAGCCTTGTGTGCCCGAGTTGTTTGCGCACTTTGTCCCCGTTTGTGACCCTTGATGTTTTGCCACCACAGTGGCTGAGGGAGTCCTAGATTAGGGGGTCTCTGGACAGCCGGACTATATCCTTTGGCCGGACTGTGGGACTATGAAGATACAAGATTGAAGACTTCGTCCCGTGTCCGGATGGGACTCTCCTTGGCGTGGAAGGCAAGCTAGGCAATACGGATGTGTATATCTCCTCCCTTGTAACCGACCATGTGTAACCCTAGCCCCCTCCGGTATCTATATAAACTGGAGGGTTTAGTCAGTAGGACAACATACAATCATACCATAGGCTAGCTTCTAGGGTTTAGCCTCTACGATCTCGTGGTAGATCAACTCTTGTAATACTCATATCATCAAGAACAATCAAGCAGGACGTAGGGTATTACCTTCATCAAGAGGGCCCGAACCTAGGTAAACATCATGTCCCCTGCTTCCTGTTACCATCCGCCTTACGCGCAGTTCGGGACCCCCTACCCGAGATCCGCCGGTTTTGACACCGACATTGGTGCTTTCATTGAGAGTTCCACTGTGTCGTCATCGTAAAGGGGGATGTCTCGTCTCGTTGTCAAAAACAACATCACTTCTGGGGGAGCCCTGGTTGTAGGCCAAACTCTCTGACTAGGCGGCTTCGTCATGGCCGCCAGCTCGGCCGCTGCGCCAACGATGACTTCTCGGGTCATCGAAAACAGCCTCCACATCGGCTCAAAATTCACCGACCAGATGGATCCAATGGAGCTCTCCTCTTTGAATGAGCTCTTGGATCGCATCGCCGCTCTGGGAGTCACTACGGACTACGATCGGATCGGGCTTAAACCCGACCAAAGAGAGATTAACTCTCCGCCGGTCACCCATCAAATAGCGGTGGTGGAGGAATAATGCGGCATTTGTCCCTCTATCCTGAGGACGAACTATGTCTGGATTCCCGAGCTCTCCGAGCCGGATACTCGCTCACGGGTGGACATCTCCCTAACCTTGAACCTGGAATCAGATCGCATACCGAACCCGCGGAGCAACATCCCGGAGTCCGAACTTCCAACATCGGAAACTCCCCTGCCCCAGGATC
This sequence comes from Triticum urartu, assembly GCF_003073215.2. NCBI lineage: Eukaryota > Viridiplantae > Streptophyta > Magnoliopsida > Poales > Poaceae > Triticum > Triticum urartu. Next base: position 277,837,900 of record NC_053023.1, read on the forward strand.
TCAGATTGGGTCAAGGTCTGGACTTCAATCCACCCACCCACCCAGATACAAACAATCTTTCCCACATTAGGCAAGCGCCCCAAGAAACAGTACATCACTATTGGGCAAGATTCCTCCTTGTAATGAACAAGGTCAAGTCGTGAGGAAGACGCAATTTCATTATTTTGTAACAATTGCACGGACAAGGGGATCCTCAACGCCATAAGTCGTCGCGACATTACACACTTCGCCGACTTGGCGGCCATAGTACGGAAATACTATGCAATGGAAAGCGCCTGGAAAACCCAAACACAATTCTGGGATAATCCAGCCCTGTCAAAACCCCCAGTCCGAACTAAAAGGGTGCACTTTCATAAGTCACCCGACTCAATTATAAAGAAACAAAAGCCCACTACAGGGCGTGGAACCGTATTGGAGGGATGGCTTAACGGGCCCTGCAAAATTCATAGTATAGCGGATGCCATACCAACACATAGCCTTAGAGCATGTTGGGTACTCCGGCAGGTGGCCAAAAGCGGTGAGGATCTCCTCATCCAAAACACCCCAGAACACCTCCCCGGGGATCACAATACAGTACTGACAGTCTTCGAGACCTTCGCCTCAAACAATAGGCGTAAGTGAGTACTCCGCAGCCTTGCTGAAGTCTACCACATAGCAGCAACAAATCCATGGAGCGACACGACTATAGCCTTCAATGCCAGTGACGAACCTCAATTCCGAACAACCCGAGCACCAGCTGCTTTGGTCCTCATTCCAATTGTGGACGGCTTTCGGCTCACTAAATGCTCATGGACGGCGGCAGCGAATTAAACCTCATTTACGAGGAGACCCTTCAAAAAATGGGAATAGACAGCAATCGTATAGAGCAAAGCAGCACGACCTTTCGAGGAATTATCCCTAGTCGGGAGGCACGTTGCGCTCGGAAAATCACACTAGATGTGGTATTCGGCACTCCGGAGAATTACAGGTCCGAAGAAATCACATTCCAAGTGGCCTCGTTCAGTAGCGGATACCACGCCCTTCTAGGGTGGGAGGCATTCATGATTTTCCGAGCCATACCCCATTACGGGTACATGAAGCTCAAAATGCCCGGACCCAATGGAATCATCACTCTAGCTAGTGATCCGGACATAGCACTCCGCGCCGAGAACAAAACAGCGGCACTGGCCCTCGAGGCATTATCCGAAGCCCTTGTGGCGGAGGAGTTGACCGCGCTGCGCTCCACAATGGACAGGGACGACTTGATACTAGACAAAAGATCCAAGTTCACCTCCTTTAAACCAGCAGACGGAATAGTCAAATTCCAAGTCCATCCAACCGATCACACAAAAACAACATCCATCGGGGCACAGTTAAACCCCGCTGTAGACGCCGCACTACGAGAGTTTCTGTGCGAGAATTGGGACATATTCGCCTGGCATCCTTCAGACATGCCAGGAATCCCACGCAGATTGGTCGAGCATAGCCTTAATGTTCTAAAAGGATTCAAGCCGGTCAAGCAGACTCTTCGGCGTTTCTCTGAACCTAAGCGACAATCCATGGGAGAGGAGCTAGCCAAGCTACTGGAGGCCGGATTCATTAGAGAAATAAAACATCCGGACTGGCTAGCAAACCTGGTGATGGTACCAAAGAAGGACAAATCCTGGCGCCTATGCGTCGACTTCAAAGACCTTAATAAGGCTTGCCCAAAGGATCCCTTCCCCCTCCCTCGCATCGATCAAATCATCGACACTACTGCAGGACACGAATCAATGTGCTTCCTAGACGCATACTCCGGTTACCACCAGATTAAGATGGCAGAATCCGATCAAGCCGCAACGGCATTTATCACTCCATACGGCCCCTTCTGTTTTAACACAATGCCCTTCGGGCTCAAAAACGTCGGCGCAACATATCAGCGCATGATTCAAACATGTCTAGAAAAGCAGATCGGCAAGACAGTGGAGGCATACGTAGACGATGTGGTCATTAAAACCAGACACGTCGACTCCTTAATAGACGACTAGAGGCTCACGTTCGCCAATCTCCGAACATATGACATTAAGCTCAATCCGGAAAAATGCGTTTTCGGCGTACCCGCCGGAAAGCTCCCGGGTTTCATCGTCTCCAGTAGAGGAATTGAAGCAAATCCGGCTAAAATCTGAGCCCTGTCGCAGTTGGCTATCCCAACCGACCTCAAGCAAATAAAGAAGTTAACTGGATGTGTGGCAGCCTTAAGCCGCTTTATCTCCCGATTAGGAGAAAAGGCACTCCCCCTTTATCACCTTCTTCGGCGCACCGAACACTTCGAGTGGACGGACGCAGCCACGGCCGGATTGGAAGACATAAAAGCCATCCTGGCCACCAACCCAATCTTGGCCGCGCCAAATGTCGGCGAACCAATGCTATTATATATAGCGGCAACGCACCAAGTTGTAAGTGCAGTGCTCGTCATCGAACGAGAGACAGATGGACATAAATTCCCGCTTCAAAAGCCGGTATACTATGTATCTACCGTCCTCACTCCATGCAAATCACGGTACCCACATTACCAAAAGATAGCATACGCGGTATTCATGGCATCCCGGAAATTACGACACTACTTTCAAGAGTGGTCAATCACGGTGGCCTTTGAAGTACCACTCAACGACATAATAAACAACCGCGATGCCACAGGCCGGATTGCTAAATGGGCCATCGAGCTCCTCCCGTTCGACATAAGATACAAACCACGGCGAGCCATCAAGTCGCAAGTGCTGGCTGATTTCATCGCCAAATGGACAGAAGCCGAACTCCCTAAAGAGTACGACGCGTACTCCAATTGGATCATGCACTTCGACGGCTCTAAAATGTTGGCTGGTCTGGGGGCTGGCGTCGTCCTGACGTCCCCCACCAGAGATACAATTCAATACGTACTCCAAATACTATACATAGACTCCAATAACGCAGCCGAATATGAGGCCCTATTGCACAGTCTCCGGATGGCAGTTTCCATGGGCATTCAACGCCTGGAGGTGTGTGGGGATTCAAACCTCGCAATATCCCAAATAAATGGAGACTTCGATGCCAAGGATCTGAAAATGGCGGCATATCGGAACGCCGTTCTCAAAATATCAGCTCGGTTCGAGGGGCTTGAATTCCACCGTGGGGCCCGGGAAAATAATCAGGCGACGGATATCCTCGTCCGTCTCGGCGTTAAGCGCGACCCTATCCCACCTAACATCTTCCTGGAAAAACTGTTTAAGCCACCCGTGGTATGGGAAGGGGACACCGGCAATAAGAGCCCGGACCCGGTCACAACACCGGATACCGAACACTCTAACACAATCGGAGGCTCTGCCATTGAAATAACACCGTCAGCCCATGTAATAATGGCCGTCATCGCCCCCTGGACAGAGCCATTTCCTGGCCTACCTAACCAGGCAAGAACTACCCGAAGACCAAAATGAGGCATGCTGCATAGTGCGGCGATCTAAATCCTACAAGGTCCATGAGGGAGAGCTTTATAAGAAAAGCACTACCGGAGTCCTTCAAAGGTGCATCTCCGAAGAGGAAGGGCGGAAGCTTTTGGCAGAAATCCATGCCAGACTCCACGGCCACCACGCCGCAGCCCGGGCCCTTGTAAGCAAGGCCTTCCGTACAGGTTTTTATTGGCCGACGGCCCGGGCAGATGCGCAACATCTGGTCCAACATTGCGTCGGTTGCCAGCTCTTTACAAACCAAAGCCATATGCCGCCCACCGCCCTCCAAACAATCCCCATCACTTGGCCCTTCGCGGTCTGGGGGCTTGACATGGTCGGACCCCTTAAAGGGGGAACCCATAAGAAAAAATACTTACTGGTCATGGTGGATAAATTAACCAAATGGATAGAAGCCAAACCTGTCAAAACGGCTGAATCCGGACTGGTGATAGACTTCATATCTGGGGTTGTACACCGTTATGGCATCCCCCACAGTATCATCACTGACAACGGCACGAATTTTACAGCCGACGAGGTGAAACTCTGGTGCAGCAATATGGGCATCAAGCTCGACTATGCTTCTGTCTATCACCCGCAAACTAACAGTCAAGTTGAGCGAGCAAATGGTCTTATCATGAGCGGCATTAAACCCAGACTAGTGCCGTCCTTAACGGAATCAAACATGCACTGGGTAGAGGAGCTCGACTTTGTACTATGGGGGCTGCAGACCACGCCGAATCGCACTACCGGATACACACCGTTCTTTATGGTGTACGGCGCAGAGGCGGTTCTGCCTTGCGACATAATTCATGACTCACCTCGAGTGCGCATGTACGAAGAAAAACAGGCCGAGCTCGATCGGCAGGATAGTTTGGATGCCCTGGAGGAGGAGCGCAACGTGGCAAAGGCCCGTTCCGCATTTTATCAGCAACAGGCTCGAAGGTATCACAGCAGAGAAGTACGAGCCAAAACCTACAATGTTGGCGAACTAGTTCTACGCCTGCCGGAGAAGAAAAAGAACAAGCTCAAGCCCAAATGGGAAGGTCCCTTCATTATTGACCAGGTTCTGACCGGTGGAGCGTACCATCTGCAGGATGCATCGGATAATCGAATCGAGCCAAACCCATGGAACGCAGCCAGACTCCGAAGATTCTACACCTAGAGCCAGACTATATGTTCGTCTCCTCACCTCCATCAATTTTTTTGCATATCTGTCTTTTTCTCTCTTCCTCTCTTTTTTTCTCGTCCCGGCCCTAAAAGGCTAAACTTGTGTCTTGATTGCACAATCGCGCCAAGCTTGCCGCGCTCATTATACCTAGGGGCTTCTTACACAGAAGCTTAATACAATTATTTTTCTAGGCTTTATGTCCCGCACATGTGTCATTCTTCCGCATGTACCTTTTTCGCCATTATATGCATCGATATGACTTAAGTTTTGGCCAAGCTGGGTTGCCTGGCTCTTGTATTTATGCCCTACGTTCCCGATAATTCGGCTAGGGCATAAGGGGATCACCTCTGCGATTGTTACTGCCGGGTCAGCCGGATGTGTACCTCAGACTGGGTGAAGCCAAAAGCTAGCGTTCTTAAGGGAATATTCGGTCAGCGAACAAAAGATGACTTTTATTTAATTTGAAAATATGCCCCAGATGTTTACAGCCTGGATTCCTTTTCGCAGTTCAGACATGCACATTAGGGCATGCGTACCCATGGAAAGGAACCCTTAACGGAACTATTCTCCCTGGAAGATGTTTCTTACTACCCATGTAATATAACATAGCTAGTTGGGTACTTGTCTTTTCAAGCACTTATGACCCCTACGCCTGGTTTCCATGCATACCCCGATTTTTATATAATCGAGTAGGTATTCGGATACACTCCGGACTATCGGGTCCAGAGGTCGAAGCAAAAAGTTCCGCCATGACAAATGATTTACAATCCGGCTAGGGACATTACATATGTCACTTGCAGTACACAGTCACTAAGACTGATTCAATTCTTCTTCTATACCATCCAACAGGTTGTCTAGCCTACAATCATGTTGTGAATACTTAGCGTCTAATTCTACTTGATCATACACTAAACTGACGGGGATCTCCTTCCCATCAGGCCCCACAGGTCCGACCTCGGCCATGTGGTTTGGGTCCACTTTGGTGTATCGCGTCTTCACCATAGCCCAGGCTTCCCTCGCACCTTGTCGGCAAGCTGATATCTTCCATAATAGGAAGCGCCGCCGTGCTCCCTTGAGCTTCTCTACAAGCTCTCCCGTGCCTCCTGGTAGGGATGCGGACGGCCACAAGGCTTGGGCAATACCCTACATCACCTGCCGAATTTGCTCGTGCAGTTGTGAGAGTTCTGGTAGAAGATCACCCGAAGACCCGGGCATCTCTTCTGCGGGACGACCCGTCAGCATACCTGCAGACACAACTCTGTTAGTCGGCTTCGTCGCCGAACTCCTTTAAAAGTTCATACAAGCACTTACTAAAAATGTCGTGCCGAAGCCGCTTATTCTGCTTTACGGAGTCTGCCAGCTGGGCCCGGACATCTTTCAGTTCCTCGCCCAGCCGGGTATTGGCGTCTTGAAGATTGTTTTTCTCCTGCCTGACTCGCGTAAGCACGCGCTCACCAGCATTTAGCTGCCGATCAGCACGTGCCGCATTCACCACTACGGCCTCCGGACTCACTCCGGGGTCACCTGCAACATCTATTGTTAGATTTGCATACATGCCGCATACTACCTGGTACCTGTCTTCTTTGCAAGGGAAATAGGTGTTACCAGAGGGACCCTTCTCGGACTCCCTCAACGCGGCAACAGCGGCCCCTAGCTGGGCCTTGCACTCTTCCAGCTCTTGAGACAATTGGGAATTCTTCTCCGTAAGAACCTACTCAAATAAATGATCCTTAAATCAGTTGTGTCAACTGTTTCAAGTCTCAGGGGCTACTAATTAATCGTCAGATTTACTTACCCGTATATCCCTTACATACTGATCCGTGGCTCTGGCTAGACCATTTTAAGCAACACGGATGTATGCGTCTCTGGAATTGAAGGCATCAAATGCCTCTGGTGAGAAACAAGCGCCGCGAAGTACAGCCCGCCGACGCCTGTGATTCATGGCACTCTCCACTTCGGAATTCACAGCGGATAGTCTGTCCGCATCCTCTGTAGGAGGAACATCCGGCGTCTACCTCGCGTTAGCTTCCACCTCTATGTCTGGCCCTGGAGCCCGACTGGTCGAGGCGTGATCGGCAGCCTCTCCGGATATAGTCCGGCGGGCGTTTTTTCCAGGAAACACGAATGTCGTTATATTTTAAGCAAGATGACAACCATGGAATGAGATTTCGTGTTATACCTCAGTGTTGGTGTCTCTGTCCTAACTGCCTTCCTTTTTTGCCTACCCGGCTTCGGTGCCTCTTGTTGGCGAGTTGCGACAGGTTCGGCACGACGTCCCGAAGGTCTTCCCTGTAAGACACCATACGTGTACGGTAGGTGAAGTGCATAAAAGGGGATCCTTTTTTGGGAGTTGGGACTCTGGTTTTTCTTACGTGCGATGCAGGGAGTAGTCCCGAATAGTTGGCCGTTATGGCCACCATGGCATCATCGCAGCTCAATTGATAGAATTTCCTGTCTATCAGCTCCACGAATATGTCCGGATCCTCTTCAAGTCCGGGATCGAGGGCCCGGCCAGGGTCCTCAGGTCGTGGAGCTGGGTTGTTGACCTCCTTTATCGCTTTTCGCAGTTCCTGCCGTGAAATGGCAAGGTGAGTACCTACGATGAAGAATGTGTGAAGGTTGAGAATGAAAAGGGTACAACTCACCCAGCCTGGAGGGTTTTACATGGAGAATCTATCCCATGGTTTAATGTGGATAAACTCCTCTTCCTCTCCCTTGAACAACTCGGACAGAACTTTTGCTAAAGCAGCAGGTGAGTCCGGTCCCTTGCGCCCGCAATGGGTTGCATCATCTTCCTCGTTAAAACACCATAGGGGGTGCCCTCGATATTGAAGTGGTTGCACCCCCCGCATTATGCATATTGACATAACCTCGTTTATTGTCAACCCTGATTGAGCCAGTGCTTTTATCCGGTTCATCAAATAAAGGACTTCTCTGTTATCTTCCTCCTGGGGGCTCCGTGGGCGCTAACTTTGACGTTTCTTTAGAGGAGCATTGTCGAACTCAGGAAGACCCCGCCGAACAGGGTCTGGAAGAGCGACGTCCTCCATGTGAAACCACTCCGAGGGCCAGTCTTCAGACGTCTTCTTTGGAGTACCGGACGGGTATCCGGTCTCCGCGATGCGCCATATTTTGGCTCCGCCCACTTGATAAAGTGACCCCTTCTGTGTGCGGGGCACAAGGCAGAATAGCCTTTTCCACAGCTCGAAATGAGCCTCGCAGCCCAAAACAACTCACAAATGGCAACATAGCAGGCAATGTGTAATATGGAAGCAGGGGTGAAATTATGCAACTGGAGGCCGTAAAACTCCAGGAGTCCGCGGATGAACGGATGAATTGGAAATCCGTGTCCCCTTAGTAAGTAAGGGACAAGGCATACCCGCTCCCCCTTGGAGGGATTGGGGAAGCTCTCTGCTTGCTCCCCGCCATTATAAGTAGCGAGCCCAGCTCGGACGGGGACCATATACGCCGGAGGGAGAAATCCCTGGGTCTGCAACTCTACTAATCGGCCATGCAAGAAGGAACACTTCTCCCAATCTTCGGGCTTCGGGCTACGGGAGCGAGAGGAGGAGCTGCGGTGGCTGGCCATGATGGAATTGATTTTTTCGAGCGCGCTCCATTGGATTCTCGCTATGGGAAGATGGTGTGGATTGGATCTAAGAATCCCCATCCCTTTAATAGACGATTTATTTACTTGGCTAGGGGGCGAATGTAAAAATGCCCTGGCTCCTCGCATTCGCTCGACACGTGGAAGATAGCCCTTATTGGGCGCAGAAGCCAAGAAGTCCAACCTTTATGGGAGCCGGACACTACTTAACAGATATTCATGATTTGGAGAAGAACCCACCTTGCAATGCCGAAGACAATACAACACGCTGGACTCATCGTCATTGAAGCCTGGTTCAGGGGTTACTGAGGGAGTCCTGGATTAGGGGGTCTCCGGACAGCCGGACTATATCCTTTGGCCGGACTGTTGGACTATGAAGATACAAGATTGAAGACTTCGACCCGTGTACGGATGGGACTCTCCTTGGCGTGGAAGGCAAGCTAGGCAATACGGATGTGTATATCTCCTCCCTTGTAACCGACCTTGTGTAACCCTAGCCCCCTCCGGTGTCTATATAAACCGGAGGGTTTAGTCCGTAGGACAACATACAATCATACCATAGGCTAGCTTCTAGGGTTTAGCCTCTATGATCTCATGGTAGATCAACTCTTGTAATACTCATATCATCAAGAACAATCATGCAGGACGTAGGGTATTACCTCCCTCAAGAGGGCCCGAACCTAGGTAAACATCGTGTCCCCTGATTCCTGTGACCATCCGCCTTAGACGCACAGTTCGGGACCCCCTACCCGAGATCCACCGGTTTTGACACCGACAGTGGCCGTTGGATGTCTTTGGTGGACATCGGGGCCACCCATGACTTAGCCCAAGAGGGGAGTTGGTCGGAGTGGCCGGGGGAGTGTCATGGCAATAGATCAGTTTTGTCGGAACGCCGTTGGTCCACACATATGGGAGTGCGAGGCAATGGGTTCCGTGGTGTGGGTATAGTGTGCTAACCTCTACATAGTGTGTTTTAATCTATCGATAGCCGTGCCTACGGATATGGTCCCAATTTGTAGTCGGTCACACTATGAGCCAACACTAATAATAACTTGATTAATAACAACCCCGGTTCGATGATGAGAAAGAGATTGGTTGTGATCGATAGAGGATCACTAAGGTATCATGGATACCGAAGTTGGTTGATCTTTATGTGATTGCGAGATGATCATGATGGTATCGTGAATACTGAGGTTGGTAAGTTGAAGCATGAGATGTTTACGAGGTAACCGCCAAATAAGAGTAAGTTGGTGCATGATATGTTAACCTGTTGCATGTAGTATCATTATGTTCATACGGCCATGCCATGCTAAAGTTCTATCATTCTAAGTTGTGCATGCCATGTTGTTTTGTTAGTATCATGTTCATGATTGCTTTTAACCTGTTAATGCCATGCTGTTGTTTGCCTAGACCGCTTTTGGTTATTGTGAGCTTGCAAGTACATTTAATGTACTGACATGGCGTGTCATACCAGTTTGCATGTCGCGCCTGGTTTGCTTGCTTGCTTGGTGTGGTTCCTGTGTTTGCGAGCTAGGATAAACGTTCCAGCTAGAGTCCCTGTGGATTGGAGTCCATCATCGTCGTTTGTTGTTTCGCTGCCAGTAGAGGTTCCACTGCCCCGAGTTGTTATGCTACTTGCATAGAGCAACTGTGGTTGGCATAGTGTCGTCGTGCCGGTGTTATTCATTGTAATTTCGGAGACCTTGTATTCGTATTCGTGTTGTAATAGAGAGCTAGTTTGTTCTATGCTAAGCAGTGCCGTATTCCATAAGACCTCACCTTGATCTCTGTGCTGGAATATGGGGTGTTCCGGTTTCTCTGAGATGGGGTGCCACACAACTCAATTATCACATCTATGATGAAGACTTATATGCCTTAGTGCGAGTATTATGTGAGTGGGAACACTATCTTCGCCATCATCACTTTGTCATCCATACGGATCAAGAAATGCTTAAATACCTTAAGGGTCAAACTAAATTGAATAAGCAACATGCCAAGTGGAGTGAGTTCATAGAGTCATTTCCTTATGTCATCAAGTACATCAAAGTTAAGGAAAATGTTGTGGCGGATGCTCTTTCCTTCAAATGCATGCTTGTCACCAAACTTGAATTGAATGCCAATGGCTTTGAGCACATAAAAGACTTGTATGCGCATGAACCTACTTTTGCTATCCCTTATGCCAAATGTTTAACATATATGTCTTGGGAACGCTATTACATCAAAGATGATTATCTTATGAGAGCTAACAAACTATGTATCCCCGAGTCTTCTCTTCATTTGTTACTTTTGCAAGAATCTCATGGACGAGGACTTATACGACAGTTTGTACATGACAAGACATTTGCTATGCTCTCCAAGAACTACTTTTGGCACAAGATGTTCCGCGACATCTCACGCTTTACCAACCGATGCTCGACATGTCGCAAAGCTAAGTCTAACGCTCAATCCCATGGTATATATATGCCACTTCCTATTCTGTATCACCCATGGGAAGTTATTAGTATGGACTTTGTGCTTGGTTTGCCTAGAACTCAAAATGGCAAAGATTTCCTGTTTGTTGTTGTGGACCGATTCTCTAAGATGGCCCATTTCATCCCATGATAGAGGCGAGGGTCTCGATCTTTCGATGAGATGATAACTATCGATTTGGTGGAGACGACTTTGACGATCCGACTACAAACGTGCACGACGTTGCGCCTTAGCAATCGCTAAACCAACTCCAAAAGGTTATTGACCACGCCGGAGCACGATCAACCTGACCACGAAGATCGATTCCTGCAAGCAATCGAAGAACAAGCAAGAATATGATTAAGCAATCTGAATATTGCGAATATGGATGAAGTATTGATGAAAGAGGGGTTTCATAAGCGGTCTTGGTCTGGTCATTGGACACGAACGAAGTACACGAAGTTGCAGCGATGGCTAACTTTTAACTAAGTAAAACCCGAGTCTAAACGATGCCTTAAGGGCTATATTTATAGGGAAAAGAGAAGGGATTTTGTCCACCCTTGGCAAGGTGGGACTAAAACACCTCCTAAGTCGTTTCCCCTACAATATGGACTCTAAAAATAGATTACATGGGCCTGGCCCAAAATAAGGTGGCGCAACACCAATAGTAAGCTATGGACGAAATTTATGAAAGGCCATCTTGTATTGTTCGTCCATCTTCTTGTATGTCATCATGGTGGCTTCAAAGTCCGGAAACCTCCACTTGAACCTCCGTTCTTGTTCTCTTTGCACGCACCTTCATCTCCGTGCTTGACCATGCTCCAATGCTCAACCTTCTTATCCGTGCTAAGCCCTTCAATTGCAAGCAACACAAATGTATCTAAGTTAGGCAGCATCATATTCTCATGAACACTAGAAACATTACCAATAAATGGAAGTACCTGATAATCTAATTGGCGTATCTGAGCTCTAGCAGCTATTCCAAGAGGTAAAACAACAGGGATATGGGTGTAACTTTGGTAGCCATGTCCTCATCATTCGCCCCTTCTTGAAAACAAAGCCGTCCTCGGTGTTGCTTAATCTGAAATTTGGCTGACAAAAGAGACAAGGTGTACACGTTGTATATGTATATGTCATCCATTTTTACTGATCTCAGTTGGGGCACAGGTGACACAGTTATACAAGAGCACCCTTCAAAAGTCGTGAAATATAAATCCAATATATAATCACAAGAAGTCAAAGGCATGAAAATATTGCAACTTAGTTTGCACATATAAGTGAAGCTCTTATTCATATCAAAAGATTGACAATGCTTATCATTAAACCATCCCAACATTGATGAACCGTCACCAAGATTAGAGGTCATATCAAAATGATTAAACATTGGCACAATTATTTTCAAACGTATTTGATCCAAATCTGATTTATTCCATGATTCATTTGATTATTTTGCATCGATAGTTAATTCAATGGGTTCACTCAAAATTGTTTGATCACATGGCAAAGTCAAATCATCAACATAGTCCTCTAAAATAGCTAGTGTGATCAAAGTAGTGGGTACCTCACCGCATGGTGCATTTAAATTGACAAGACATTCATCATACTCATGTGGAGGTGGAAGATTAGTACCTTTGTCATTACCTCTTATGATCAACTCAGATGATGTAGGCACTCTCGATGATGATGTGTCACATGGTGGAGGTGATGTAGTCCTCACAACAACTGATGTGGTTGTCATAGTATGCCTAGTAGTTGAAGGGACAACCGTATCAACTCTTGGAATGTGCATCTCGCGCTTGTTCTCCTTGTGGGCAACACGTCATTTTATTTCCTGTTCAGCTTTGCAAGCAAGATGAAACAAATTGATAGAGGCAAAGGTGTCCCGATGTTTCGATGAGATGGTGGCTATCGTTTTCTGTGGGAGTCGACCTTGACGATCCGACTACGATCGTGCGAGACGTCGCGCCTTAGCAATCGCTAAACCAACTTCCGAGGGGTTATTGACCACGCCGGAGCACGATCAACCTGACCACGAGGGCCTGTTTCCTGCGAGCAAACGAAGAACAAGCAAGAAACTGAGATTGCAATCTGGATATTGCGAATATAAGATGAAAGCTTTATTGATCAAGGTGGGGTTCTGTGACGTCTTGGTCTGGTCGTTGGACACAAACGAAGTACGTGAAGTTGCAGCTATGGCGAACTTTTAATCTAAACAAAACCCAAAGTCTAAACGACGCCCTAAGGGCTGTATATATGGAGGAAGAGAGGGGAATTTCGTGGCCCTTGAGGGTGGGGTCCGAAACCAACCCTAACTCTTGTTTCCCCACACATACGGACTCTAAAAATAGCCTATACTTAAGTATTTCGAAATTACATGGGCCTGGCCCATTAATAAGGTGACGCAGCACCTAGAATAGCCTATGGACGAATATTATGAAGTGGCATCTTGTATATTTCGTCCATGGCTTCATGCACTCCTTATGGCGGCTTCAAAGTCCTGAAATCATCACTTGTAACTCCGTTCTTGATCCCCTTGCGCATGCCATCAACTTCATGCGTGTTCTTGCTCCAATGTTCATCCTTCTCCAAGCTAGGCCCTTCATTTGAAAGCAAAACAAATGTATCCAATTTAGGCAGCATCATAATCTCATGAACATTAGAATCATTACCAAGAAACGAAAGTACCTGGTAATTTAATTGGCGTGCGCGAGCTCTAGTAATTGGTCCAGTATATGTAACAGTAGGGGCTGTGGGTGTAACAATGGTATTGATGTCCTCATCACAAATGGTCCATAGGATAACACTCTTCATGAATTAGTATCTCCTGAATGTCACGATTTAATCCTCCCCAAAATCTATCCATAAAATCTTCTTCACTTTCTACTAAAGAGGAATGCAGCAAGGTAGTTTGTAAAGTATCATAATATGTCGTTACGGTGTCACTACCTGATAGAGGCAAAGGTGTCCCGATGTTTCGATGAGATGGTGGCTATCGTTTTCTGTGGGAGTCGACCTTGACGATCCGACTACGAACGTGCGAGACGTCGCGCCTTAGCAATCGCTAAACCAACTTCCGAGGGGTTATTGACCACGCCGGAGCACGATCAACCTGACCACGAGGGCCTGTTTCCTGCGAGCAAACGAAGAACAAGCAAGAAGCTGAGATTGCAATCTGGATATTGCGAATATAAGATGAAAGCTTTATTGATCAAGGTGGGGTTCTGTGACGTCTTGGTCTGGTCGTTGGACACAAACGAAGTACGCGAAGTTGCAGCTATGGCGAACTTTTAATCTAAACAAAACCCAAGGAAAAAGCTACTAGATGGATCTACTTATATTGGAGCAAGGGGTGGCGGCCAAGGAGGTGGGAGGACGTCCCAAGGCAGCCTAAAACTAACCCTAGGTCGTACAAGGCTCATGGGCCCAAGTGGAGGTGATGCAACACCTTTGGGCTTGTAGTTTGACTCGGATTCTGCTGCAACGTCAGATTGTTTCGTCTGTAACTCAACGCTCCGGACGAATTTGAAGGTGAATCCAATTGGGTTGGAAAGAGCACGAAATCTAGTTTCCAACAAAAAAGAATCACCCAATTCGGAGTCCGTATGAAAAAGTTGTTGGCGTTTTGAGTCAGGTATGTCTGTGCAGTCCGAATCTGAATCCAGAACGTGAAAGACTTGGACTCTATCTTCTCTTGGCCCAAAAGTGACGTGAGAGGACTTTTTGAACACAACATAAACTTCTCCTTTTCCCTTATCTTCATATGTGGATTGTACAAATGTCCCATACACCTGCAATTAGACAAAACACAAAAGTGTGTGAAGTATTTTTGTTCTGGATAACATAAATAGATTATTGAATAGTTTGCATTAGAAATCACCTGACAAATATGCATGTATGCAATATTTTTGGTCGTATCCAAGGTAGTCATGTTCTCATCACTACCTTGTTTTAAATGTTGCAACTTTTCAATCATGTCACGAGTATAATAAGCAGGAACGAATGTATGCCGCATGACAAGTTTCAAATCATCCCAAGTAGTAGGTATATCATTAGGGTGTAACCGACAATATTCACTCCACCAAATTATAGCATAACCAGTGAAAGAACCAACCAGAACCTTAACTTTTTTACGTTCATCAAAATTATTGGAAGCAAATATATTATTTATGTCAAACTCCCATTCAATATATAAAGCAGGTCTAAAACGGCCATTAAATGGTGGTATAGAAACAGTAACCCGATCATGTGCATTTGGATGTTTGTGCACCTCTTGTGACGGTTGTGGTATTTGCATAGGTGATGGCACGTCTCCCACGATCGACAAACCCCATGAATTGACTCTATATCCTGTCATGATTAGTAGAAACAAGAAACAAAATCCAAAAATAATGTTCCTATGAACTACTGGGAAATGATGGTAAAACGCTCACAGTATAGCAAATCAAAGTCTTACAAGTTCTTATCATGCAGCAGGTGGTGACCGGCAACCAGCGGTGTCAAATAACTTCAAGAGTTGGGTAAAGCGATTGTCAGGTGAACGTATGTATGCACGATGTAGAAATATATGGAGCTGGGTTGGCTTTATATATGTGGAAACAAATGCTACAACCACGTTAATGAATGCAAGCTGAAAATTTGTTCAAAGTGGTCGAGTGTTGGTCCTAGGCTAGACTGTATCAGAGACGCGAGCCTATGGCACAAATGAATTCACGATGCCCCGTTGACAAAAATAATAATTTAAATGTGTTTGCACTGGCAGACGCAACGATGGATGCGGCTGATAAAAGAATACCCTCGACAATAGAGCAATCAAAAACCTGTGTGACACGGAAAACAAATGGGGCAGCAGAGAAATCTTGTGGCCCTCTCCCTAACCAAGTCAACTTTTTTTCTTTAGGCACAAGGAGTCACGTACCAGCCTCCTTCAATTAGCTATTCCTGCTATCTTCGTTTTTTACAACCTCCAAGTGATCAGTGCTCCTTCCAAATAAACCAGTATCACATATTACAGATTTTATGGAAGCCAAAATAGTGTCGTTCCAACTTTCCAAAAGAAACAATCCACCAAAAGGCAGGAATCAGTGAGTTATTTGAGAGCCGAACCAAACCTCCTTTTTTTTTTCTCCAAAGACACGTCCAGACTTGGAAACCTCCCACCGGTTTTTTGTGTGTGTATAGATCAACCGAATCTGGACTTGCTCTCTGCAAACAACGATGCTTTTTTTTCAAGCGGTGGAACAAACTTTCCTATTCTCTTTCAAGTTTCCTTCTCTTACCATGTATGCACCCAGCAATTTTTTTCTCTCAAACGAACAAGGAAAATCTAATTGTCCTTTACCTCCTTTCTTTCCAAGTCAAACGTCACATGGAAACAATCAACCCTCTTGCCAAACATGGAAACAACGACCTCTCCGTGATTTGCGTGCAAACTTTCCTTGAAATATTTATCTGCTTCCAAAACACTCACGTGGGAATACCTCCAAATGCCATGCGGTCTGTTTTTTTCCTTTTCTTTTTGCTGATCCGAAGTTACCAAACCAGGAGCACACCACGTCCCCCTTTTCTCTTTATTTTTTTCCTCTCTCCCTTATTCTGACATGGAGTACTACTCTCAAACTCTCATGTTTTTGTTTTTGGAATCCCAACCGAATCAGCCAACTTGTACTTTCCTTTTTGATCTCCAACGTGAGGAGGAACTTCTTAATCACAAACCGACATGCACTTCCTTGCCTTATTTTAACTTTTGTCTTCCTTTTGTGCTGCGATCTCCAATACTCCCGTAAGGAAACTCCTCCTTAAAAAAAGCAAACGTGCTACACTAGGACACCCATATCCAACACATGCCAAATTTGTTTCTTTTTTTATTACTTTCCAATTAGTAGCACACAATCCACACGTCCTTCCTTTTATCTCAAAGGAAACAGCCCATCAGAATCGCCACCAACCAAACCGATTGGCAGTTGCCCTTTTTTCCTTCCTAAAGCAAAGAAGCAACGTGGGAGGGAATCACGTCCCAAATCCCAAATGATCTGCCCCTTTTCTGGCCGGCTCAATATATTTCCTTTAAAAAAACGTCCAGCAATATCTCCTTATTAAATTGCTTCTTGGCCGAAAAATCTGTTTTTGCGGTCTCCTTGTTTTTTTTTTGCTTCAGTCTCCACTTCTTGCAAAACGAATCTGATCTGCCTTTTTTCTTAGTTCCTTTTTTCTCACATGATGAATCAAGCTCCCAGATGAATAAGGTGATGATGCTGGCAACGGCGGTAATGAAAGTAAATGGCAACGGACGATGAAACAAAGTGGATGATAGTCTATACGGATGTAGCATGAACGAAACGTGACTAGAACTCGAAACTCTGAAAGTTTAGACACTAAAACCCAGCAACTCGACACATGATGCAACCGAGAATTCAACAATGCAAAAACTAAGTGATAATAGCGAAAGGCTTAGACTGTCTGGGATATGATGAACTAATCTAACTTTTTTTGTGGCTTTTTTTGTGGACTATAGGTATGAAGAACAGACTCGATCTAAACTATGAAAAACTGTAAAATCTCACCGAGCAACCTGAAAAGTGATACCACTTGATAGAGGCGAGGGTCCCGATCTTTCGATGAGATGATAACTATCGATTTGGTGGAGACGACTTTGACGATCCGACTAAAAACGTGCACGACGTTGCGCCTTAGCAATCGCTAAACCAACTCCGAAAGGTTATTGACCACGCCGGAGCACGATCAACCTGACCACGAAGGTCGATTCCTGCAAGCAATCGAAGAACAAGCAAGAATATGACTAAGCAATCTGAATATGGATGAAGTATTGATGAAAGTGGGGTTTCATAAGCAGTCTTGGTCTGGTCGTTGGACACAAACGAAGTACACGAAGTTGCAGCGATGGCTAACTTTTAACTAAATAAAACCCGAGTCTAAACGATGCCTTAAGGGCTATATTTATAGGGAAAAGAGAGGGGATTTTGTCCACCCTTGGAAAGGTGGACTAAAACACCTCCTAAGTCGTTTCCCCTACAATGTGGACTCTAAAAATAGATTACATGGGCCTGGCCCAAAATAAGGTGGCGCAACACCAATAGTAAGCTATGGACGAAATTTATGAAAGGCCATCTTGTATATTTCGTCCATCTTCTTGTATGTCATCATGGTGGCTTCAAAGTCCGGAAATCTCCACTTGAACCTCCGTTCTTGTTCTCTTTGCACGCACCTTCATCTCCGTGCTTGACCATGCTCCAATGCTCAACCTTCTTATCCGTGCTAAGCCCTTCAATTGCAAGCAACACAAATGTATTTAAGTTAGGCAGTATCATATTCTCATGAACACTAGAAACATTACCAAGAAACGAAAGTACCTGATAATCTAATTGGCGTATCTGAGATCTAGCAACTGTTCCAAGAGGTAAAACAACAGGGGATATGGGTGTAACTGTGGTAGCCATGTCCTCATCATGCCATGCAACAAGATAGACGATGCTTCAGATGTTGCAAATCTTCTTTGTAGGGAAATCTTGCGTCTAGATGGAGTGCCCAAGACAATCGTCTCAGACCTCAACGTCAAGTTTCTTAGCTACTTTTGGAAGATGCTATGCGCCAAGCGCAGAATCAAGATTTTGTTCTCTTTGGCATACCATCCTCAGACCGACGGCCAAACGGAGGCCACGAACCGAAAGCTATCTACTCTCATACGCATGATGATCAAGAAGAACATCAAGGAGTGGGAAGAGTGTTTGTCCATCGCTGATGTCGGATTTCGGGCTCCGCAGACCCTTGATAGATTCAAACTCTGGGGTGCGTGCGAAGAACTCAACCTCCCCAGTCTGCCTACTCGTCAATCTCACGGCCTAGCTGAATGAACAGGAAGGAAATGGGACACAACAGTTTACCCAGGTTCGAGCCACCTTGCGGTGTAAAACCCTACTTTTGCTTTATGGTGGATTGGCCTCGAGGTGGGCTGATGATGAACTATTATAGTGGAGGAACATGCTCAGGAGGTGTGTTCTTGAGCTGATGGGGGGGAGGATGATCTGAATGATCCGCCCCCCTCTATGGTGGTGGCTAGGTCCTTTTTAAAGTGGCTTTGGTCCTCTTCCCTCAAAGTGGAGGCGGGAAGGGATCCCACAACGGCAAAATTCGAAGGGAGACAACTAGTACATCTCATCCTGACAAAAGTAGTCTTCACATGCAAAGCCTCTGGTCGTGACGCTGTGGTAGGCTTGGCGATGACCTTTGTCCTGCCGTCCTGGCGGTCTTGGTCTTGTTGCATGGGAATGGAAATCTTTGGTTGATTCCTCAGGAGCCAGCCAGAGGAGGTCGCTCCTTTTGGAGTTCTTGGTGTTGTCCGCCTCGCGAGGCTTGGCACCTCGCAAGGGTCTTGAGTTGTTGATGCTGAAGGTGGGTTGTACCAGGCCGTTGATGGAGCCACACCGTGGGCCGCAGTCAGGCAAGTCTGGGTACCCTGGGTCCCAGAACGCCGACAGCCGAGTACGCCTACAATCAAGCAGGACACTCTAATACTGGCAAGTCCCCCTTCGAGGTCGTCTACGGCTTCAACCCGTTGTCTCCCTTGGACATTCTACCTCTACCACTACAAGACCGCATCAACATGGACGCAAGTGCATAAGTGAGTTACCTCAAGAAGATGCATGAAGATACAAGGCAGACCATCGAGCGCCAAATACAACGACTCGCGACCAAGCTCCACATAAACAAGCAACCCATGATATTCCACATTGGAGATCTTGTATGGCTACACCTTCGCAAGGAATGCTTCCCCAACGAACGCAAATCCAAGATATGACCTTGAGCCAACGGACCCTTCATGGTGCTCGAATGCTACAACAACAACGCCTACTAGATTGACATCCCACGCGACAAGTACTCCGTGAGTGACATATTCAACATCAATGATCTCTCTCCCTACCATGGTGAGGAGGCTTCGATCCGAGATCGGATCTTTCCCAAGGGGGAGATGATGCAGAGCATCCTATGGTCATCCCCATGGACCTACCATCGTCTCACCGAGTGCCAAAAGGACCGATGACACGAGCACGAGCTAGAGCTCTTGAGACCGAGGTGTCATCTCTCCTTAGTGATATTACATATGACCCACTCGAGACATGGCTACTACCTAGGTCTAGAATGTTGTGCATGATTAGGTACCAAGAAGGCCCCCTCGAGGATGCACGTGAAGACGGACAAGTCCCGAAGTACAAGGATGAAGAGGAACGATGCAAGGAACCAAGAGCAGCTCCTTGGGCCTGGACATCCGGCCCCTGAAGATGCCCACATAGCAACATCCCAGCAGCCGCAACGCTATAGGGCCCGGACATCCGGCCCGACGACCTCATACATCTGGCGCCTTGCCCGGAAATCCGGCCCTCCTTCACTGAACTGCACCAAAACGGCCTCGCCAGCCCGGACATCCGGCATGATGCCCGGACGTTTGGCTCCTCCTTTCTGCGCGTAGTGAAAGGGCCGAGGTCATGCACCCCTTCGCCCCCTAGAGTATTTATACTCCTTCTCCTCCCTCTTTCTAGGGTTAGCAAAGGATTAGCTCATTTTAGAGATAGAGCTTTGCTCATCCATTCAGTTCTACTCCATGGAGAGACTAAGGCCTCCACTGAGAAGATCCATCAATTGGATTCAAGACCCTCACAGGAAGACCCCCAAGACCTCCTCACGGAGAAGAACTACCATCCCTTGTATCGTCCTTTGTTGCTTTTGGATCTTGTATCACTCTTTATGTTCACGGATCTAGCACATGTGTGTTTGTTCTCGTTGATTTGAGTGTCTTTCTATCATGTTCTCCCCTCGTGTTTCTTCATGTTCTTCGTAGGATCTTGTCCATTTCATGAAAGATCGACCCTAGGGTTTCCACCCTACATCACTTTGTACCTTGCTTGAGGAGTTGCAATTTCTTGAAGAGGTCACGGCTATAGTACGTGGGTACAAAGCGCGCTCGCATGACATCCTTCATTTGGTTCCATGTTGTGAAGGGGGCTCACCTCTTGCTTCTCGCCTCGCAATGACTTGCTCCCACCAAAAAGGACATAGTCTTGGAACTCAAGGGATTCCATGGCGATCTTCTTTTCTTCTTCATTGTTGTGCAAGCGAAAGATATTGTCAACCTTCAATGCCCATGAGAGGTAGTCTTCGAGGTTGGTGCCACCAGAAAACTTTGGCATGTTGAACTTGAGCTTGCTGTAGCATTGCTCGTCATTGTGGTTGGGACGATTGTGATTGTGATGATGCTCTTGACGTGGAGGGGGGTCTTGAGCCGCTTTCTCCTCATGCTCTTCTTGATTAGATTGTCATTGAGGTTGTGGAATTCTTGCATGGTTCCTCATCTCGTGGCGCTCCTCGTGAGGCTTCTTCTTATCGCTCGCGGGGGAGGGCCTCTTCTTGTAGATGTACTTGGCAGTTGCGCTCATTGATGGATTTAGTTGATTCATGTAGAGCACATTGGGCTTCAAGGGCTTGTTCCTCATGGCGTTGTGTCACTTGTCGAAGGGCATCACCATCTTGTTGTTCTTATTGATCTTGACGTATTGGAGCTTGCTCTTGGACTGGAGGATCATTAGCTTGTCGACATGGTCGTTCACGTTCATGGAGGTGGGCTGGTAAACCATTGCCATGGAATGGGTTTTGTGGATCTTGATGATCTTCATGGTCTTGGCGACAATGCGAACAAGCTCGTGGAGGAGTTGCATCCAAAGGAGATTGCGAAGAATGTTGACTTGGGTGGCTCCATCTTGAATAGGACAAAGTGGTAGAAGAGCGGTTGACCATCATGGCTCATATGTATTCCTTGAGAGTTGCCATCGATGTGTCGAAGTAGTCTAACAAGGAAATAGCACAATTGGTACCGGTTCTTGTTGATTCTCACACCTACACAAGTAAGGCTTTTGGGTAGCTTGGTTAGAATGGTGCCACAAAATGTTGTGCAATTGTTAGAGAGATTCAAATAATGTTGAAAAAGATTCACAAATTTGCAAATGCAACAAGTAGACCAATATCATAGAATGGTAAAAGAAACGCACAGATAGATAGATAAATGGGGTCGAGCAACTAAGGAACGACCTCAATACCTGGAATCCATGGAAAATGCTCTTGTTGCACAACTCTAGAGAGATGCTAGCATGATTGCACAATAGGCGGATATGATACTTGTGTAGAACCTATAGGGCAAAAATGCAATGACTTCCTATCCCAAGTATGGTATTATGTATGGAGTTCCGGTGTTATGATCCAAGATGATTAAGTATGACAATCTTAAGTGCAATGTTGTATGATGCTACGGTTCTTGCTTAAAAGCTCTTTGCTTATCTTTCCCTTTTGCTTAAAAGCTTTTTGGCTCTTTATCTTTTGATCTCTTTCGTTGGCCACTTATGCAAAACTTCACGAACCAACATAGCAATTGTGTATGAGGGAATTTTTTTTGCACTAGTGATGACAACATCATACCACGATACGAATACCAAGATGATATGGAAGTTTTGGTGGAAACCCGGTCAAAATTGATGAAAATTAGGCGGGAAAGAAAGTGGTGGATGAAGTGGTGTTGCGGGAGGCTAGATGTCGGGGGGGGAGGAGGGGCGGATATCTAGGGTCCACGGGCCAGATGTCCGGGGCGCCAAATCCATGATGAACTCGGTGGATCTCATGGGAAAGAAAAATTTCAGGGCAAAATTAGGGGGATTTCATGGATGGAATTGGGGGAAATGTTAGAGGAAGCTAGATCTATCTGCAACACATCAAATCCCTAGATCAAAATCAAAATAACATCATCACACCAATAAATCACAAAAAAATTGGGGGAGGGCTATTTTTGTGGGGATTTTCAAAATTGGAACAAAATACAACAAAATTAGGCTAGAAAACGAAGCAGTAGGCTCCAAAATCATGATCAACCTTGGCTCATGATACCAATATGATGTAGGGTGGAACCCTAGGGGCCGATCTTTCATGTTTTGAGCAGATCCCGCGATGAACACGAAGAACACATGAGGGAAAATGGAGGAAAACACTCAAATCAACGAGATTCGGTTACACATGTGCTAGATCCGAGTACACAACAAGACACACGATCCAAACACAACACGGGACGGTACAAATGGTCGGTAGTTCTTCCCAATCTGTGAGGATATGAGGGCTTGAATCCACGAGGGGGTGTTCCCATGATGGGGTCTTGAGTCCACTTGGGATCTTCCCCGCGGAGGCCTCGGTCTCCAATGGAGTATGTATCAAGTGAATGAGCAAAGCACTATCTCTTAAACGAGCTAGAACCAATCCTAACCCTAACAAGAGGAGGGAGTGGTCCATTTATAATCTAGGATGAAGTTTGGGAGAGATGGAGGGATCCAAGGGCCGGAGGCCTGTTACACTATGCACAGATAGGGGCAGGATGTTTGGGCCTTCAGGTTGGGCCAGATGTCTGGGCTGGGGGCGGATGTCCGGGGCACGCGTCGGGCCGGATGTCTGTGGCCTGGGCCGGATGCCCGGGCTGTGTACCTTGTCAGCTTGGCGGCTGCTGTGGGCACTTTCAGGGGCGGGATGTGCGGGGTCCGGGCCCGAATGTCCGGGCCCTGTACCTTGTGGTTGTTGGCCTTTGCGTGGGCTACACTTTCCAAGGGACGGATGTCCGGGGTCCTAGGCCACATGTCCGGGCCCTGTAGATTGTGTCTGGTGTCCTTTGGCTGGGCTGCATGTTCCAGGGGACGGATGTCCAGGGCGAGGGCCAGATGTCCGGGTCCTGGGAGCTGTCTTTGGTCCTTTCCCACATTCCTCTTCGTCCTTGTACTTGGGGACTTGTCCGTCTTCATATGCATCTCCATGAGGGTCCTCTTGATACCTGATCATGCACAACATTCCTAACATAGGTAGTAGCCATGTCTCAAGTGGGTTATATGGAATATCACTATGGAGAGATGTCACCTCGGTCTCGAGAGCTCTAGCTTGTGCTCATGTCATCGGTCCTCTTGGAACTTGGTGCGACGATGGTAGGTCCAGGGGGTTGACCATGGGATGCTCCACATCACTCATGATACCAAGATGATGCAGGGTGGAACCCTAGAGGCTGATATTTCAGCAACAACATAGGGCTATGGCTCTCCTTTCCCCTTCTTCACCTCCCTCTCTCACCCCTCCCCTCCCCCCTTCTTGTCCCTCCGCCTCTGATCCGTGCTCCCCCGTTGTCGCCCTGGTCTCTGGTCAGCTCCTCCCTCTAGCGTCTGGTTCCTCCCCCACCCTCTCGCTCGTCGGTGGTTTGTTCTTTGGCTCCCTTCACACTGTCACTTGGCTCCCGCTTTTGGGCTCTCACTTCGGATGAGGACTATTCATCGGACGAGGAGCCTTCCTGCTTGTCCTCACCGGCTCGCCCTATGCAGGCCCCTTCCCCCTCCGGCACGCCGCACCCCTGCAAAGTTTGCCCCTGGGGGTCGGGGTCGGTCGGTGTCGTTGCCGCCTTCTGTTGCTGGCTGGGTCCGAATCTCTCGTCGTCTGCGCAAATCTGGTAAGTTCGCCCACCTATCGCCCAGATCTGGGATCCTGGGGACCGCTCCTGGTGTGGTTTGTCCTCCCTCCCCGCCCTCCCCCTCTGGTTCAGCCACCTCGTCGCCGGCGGCTTCGTCGCCGGGGCTACGGATGGCAATTTTACCTATGGACATGGATATCCGACCCGAATGGATGGGGTTTGGATATGCTTTTGTGCCCAAGGGCAGCGCCCAAACCCGACCGGATTGCTTGTGGTTAGGGCATGGATCTAATGTTCTGCCCATGGGTATACCCAAACCCGACCCGATAGTATGATTTAATGGGTCAAAATCTGTTATCCCTACCCCACAGTCAAATGTCCCACTGGAATTTTCCACTTTGTTATCTAAAACATGCAAAAGAAATTGCATAATCTTCGTCGTAACTTCTTTTAGATGACATTCAATCCCCGTCGTAACATACTACAGTGCACCTTCCCTTATTTTTATCTCCTCGTTAAATGACTCATCATTCTCATGTTTTAGAAAAAAACTAAATTATATTAGGTTGTTAGTGGACGTTGATTTGCCATAAGTTGATGTTTACCATAAGTGAAACCTAGCCTACCATGAGGTGAAGAACAGAGAAGCTTATGTTAACATTGTGCTATGTCTTATTTATATGTCTTGAGAGGACCCAATGGATATCCAGTGGGTATGGATATCCATCGGGTTTGGACATGGACACAAATTTTCACCCGTTGATTTTTTCATGGGTGGGCAAATACTGCCTTCATGGATATGGATATGGATTTTATATTGCTCAACCCGATCCAAACCCGACCCATTGCCATCCTTAGCCGGGGCTCGTCACGCCGCAGGCACCGCTTGCCCTAGATCTGGTCTCCTCCCCATTGACCAGTGGGCTGCGGGCTGGGCCGTCGGTTGGGCCTCCTGTTCCCCCTCTTTATCGTCAGTTGACGATTTCCCCCCTCTCTTGTCTGTGGGCTCGGTGCGGCTCTCCCATGCTTCTGGGCTACCCCCTCCTCCCCCGGACCACGTGGCCTATCTGGCCCAGGTGGGCACGGCTCGGTCTGGGTATTTATGGATCCCCCGCGGCTCCGCCCCCCTGCTAGGGTTTTTGGCTTCCACCGCGGATTTGCGTCGTTATCGCCTTCCCATTCGCCGTCTGGTCAGATCCACTCCTCCCACTCCCCCTCTCCTCTCCTTTGTCGTGGTGCTCTCCATGGATAAGTCGCGGGTCTCGTCTTGCGATGCGGTCTCCGGTAGCATGCGTCGGCGGGAGGACTTGCCGGGCTCGGGCATGGATCTGGATCTCGAGGCTTCTCTTCGTTCCAAGCTGGAGGCGGAGCAGGTGGCTCGTGATCGTGCTGCGTGGGTCACTGGTCCGGAGTGGCTCCAGCGCTCGGTGAGCGCTCCTGGATCTGGTCTGCAAGGATATGGATCTAGGGCTTCTCTGTCTCCGGCGTTCGACCCTTGGGTAGCGGCGGCGGCAGGTGGTGGTGGGGTCTCCTCCTTGTCGGGCTTCATCCTTGGCGCGGGGCATGGCGCTCCTGCCCCGGCGCGGAACCCCCCCCCCCCCCCCCCCCCCCCCCCCGCCCGCCTGGTGGGGGCTGGCGCTAGTTCTCGCCCTCTACCGCGTTCATTTGTTGGTCCGGTCCGGCGGGCTACCGGCCCTCCCCCTGGCGCTTCCTCGTCGGGGATGGGGGCGGGATCCTGCCTCCCCCTCCTCCTCCCCCTCTCTCCCGCTGCATTGCCCCAACTCCTCCGCTCCAAGTAACCCTTCTGCGCTCACCTGCTTCACCTGTCATAGGCCTGGGCATTTCCAATCTAGATGCACCAACCCCCCGTTCTGCCTGATTTGTCGCTCCGACGGGCACCTCACAGTCAACTGTATGAATCGCCAGAAGCCTCCTTCCTTCCTCCAGCTCGGTCTGGGTCTTCCTGGATGCGCCTTCTTTGCTATGGATAGTGATCTGCCTATCTTGGAGGCGGCCCCTTCCCTCTCAAATGCTGCCATAGTCTCGGTCAAAGACCAAAAGATATCGTCCCAAACTCTGCTTGAAGGGCTTTGGATCTGGGATGTTGAGGGTTGGGATTGGCAGGTCAATCAGCTGTCTGACTATGAATTCTCTATTTTGTTCCCTTCCAAGGACTGCCTCCATATGATTGCCTCTTGCACTAGCTTCACCCTCCCTCTCAATCAACTGGTGGTTTCTGTGAAGCCTGCTACTTGCAATGGAAAAGTTGTTGGTCCTCTCTCTCAGGTCTGGGTGCTGGTGGATGATGTGCCAGCAGGGCTTCATTCTTCTTCCTTCCTAATGGTGTTTGGCTTCTTGATTGGGAAGCCTGTGGAGGTGGATTCAGAGTCACTGGAAAGGGTTGGCCGAGCTCGTATCAAGATATGGTGTGTTGACACGTTATGTGTTCATGGATCTATTGACGTTTTTCCTCCGCCCAACGGTGTCAGGCTTCGTGTGCGGGTCAAAGGGGCGGATGCCTTCCACCCTCCACCTCCTCCTCCACCCCCATCCAACCCATCGGACAAGCATGATAAGGAGGGGGACGGCTCCTTGGGTGGTCAAAACCCAAGTGATGGTTCTAACTTGCGGTTCACTTAATCCGAATGGGATGGGTTGGCTGATTCGAAGCGGGAGTTGTTCCAATCACAGGCTCCTCTTGACTTGGCCCCACGCGAGTCGGTGGCGGTCCCTCCTACTGATCCTCTGAAGCCAGCTGCAGATGATGTGTTGCTTGAGAAACAGCCTATTTCGGCCACCCCATCTCTGGGGCCTACTCCAACCTTCCAGGCCGTCCTATCTCCCCTACCCATTCCGGAATTGAGGATCTGCCCATCTCCCCTGCCCGAGATGAGTGGGGTCGCAGTCTAAGAGGAAGAAGAAATCGTCAGTCCACAAGTTCTCGGCGAAGAGCAGGGCCTCCTCGGGCTCTAAGCAATCGATGACTGGTGTCTGCCCCCGCCTTGACAAGGACCTGGGATCGATGTCGCGCTCGGGCCCCGTTCCTGCTTCTACCATGGCCCGGTCTCCTTCGATTCGTTCGCCCACATCCACGGCTCGCAAGGGCAAGCGGGTCAGCGAGGCGGGCGGATCTATCTTGGAGCGGGCGGAGCGGCGGGCTGCTGCTAAGGATCTTCCCCCTTCAGGTAATCATCTTGGTCCTCTCCCCTCCTCTTCCCCGATTCGGCTTGTTCTCTCGTCTCTTTCTGATGACCACTTGTTAAATATTATGTCTGATGTGGGTGTGTCGGTAGATACCGAGGTAGGCTCCCCCCTTACTCTCCTCTCTACTATCAGGGCTAACGAGTTGGCTCAGGCGGCCATCGCTAAAGCAAAAGAGGCCGTTGCCTCTTCGGCTGCAGCTTCGGAAGGTGTTCGGGCTCCGGTCGATGGTGTGGAGGTTGGTAGTCGCCAACCCCAGCCTTCTTCCAGAAGGGGCCCTATTAAAAGATCTAAACCCTGCGTGGCTCCTAGCAGGTCCAGTCTCCGTATTAAAAACCTCTCTTATAAATGAAAGCCTTATTTTGGAAAATTAGAAGTTTCAGTGCTAGGGGGCGTCACGACCAAATTAAAGACTTGATTCGTGGTAATAACATTGACTTGGTTGGGCTGGTTGAAACCTTTAAAGAATCCTTCTCCCCTAACGAACTTTCTGCCATCGCGGGCATGGATAGATTTGATTGGCATGTGCTACCTGCTTCCAATCATTCGGGAGAGATCCTGATTGGCTCAAAAAAGATATGTTCGATTTCGTGGCCTTTGATCATGGTGTTTTCTGGGCAAGCACGGTAGTCTGTCACAAAGCCCTCAATATTCTATGGGAAATCATCGTGGTTTATGGCCCGGCTGATCATTTGCTTTCCTCCTTATTCTTGGACGAGCTCTCTACTAAGATTGAGGCATGTATTACCAATTATTATCGGTGGGGATTTCAACCTCCTTTGCTCTCCTGCTGACAAAAGTAATGACAATTTTTCTTGGAGGCTGGTGAACGCTTTCAATGACTTCATTAGCATCAATGCTATCCGCGAGCTACCTAGGATTGGGGCCCGCTTCAATTGGTCTAACCATCAGGCCAACCCGATTAGATCGGTACTTGCCAGCGTTTTTATGTGTTCTAGTTGGGATTCTCTCTTTCCTCGGGCCTCCCTCACCGCTAAATGTATCGTTGGCTCGGATCACACCCCCCTTATTCTTGATGGTGGGCTACATCAAGATAGACCTCCTGCCAGATTCCAATTTGATGCCTCTTGGCTGTTTGTTGAAGGGTTTTATGATTTGCTTGCCTCAAAGATTACTCGTCTCCTATCCACTAACCCTCGTTCCTTTGGTCCACTCGATGATTGGCACTTTTGCTCTTACAATTTGCGCAAATTTCTGAGAGGCTGGTCGTGTAATCACGCTGCAGAGGAGTGTCGCTCGAAAGACGCTCTCGAACCTCAAATCTTGGCCCTTGATCGTTCAGCTGATTCTTTTGGGCTCTCTGAAGATGGGTGGTCTTTGCGATACAATCTTGAATCAGCCTTGATGCATTTGCATCAACAGGCGAAAATTTATTGGCGGCAGCGGGGCACACTTAATTGGACTCTAAAAGGGGATTCCCCCACGGCTTATTTTTTTGCTATCGCTAACGGTAGGAGGAGGCGTTGTGGTATTAACAGCCTGATCATTAATGGTGTGCGGTCTTCTGACCAACCTGTGATCCTCTCTCACGTGGTGGAGCTCTTCTCTTCATTATTAGGGTCCAAACCTCCCTCGGGATTTTCTATCTCGCCAAACTTGTGGCACCACAACATGAAAATTTCGGCCGATGAAAATGCTGAGTTGTTGATGCCCCTTTCTGATAAGGAGACCTGGGATGTGATTAATTCTGCTAACCCTAATGCTGCTTCCGGGCCGGATGGCTTTTCGTTTCCCTTCTTCCAGAAGTTTTGGCCTCAATTGAGGCAGTTGATTTGTAATGTTATTCAGGGGTTTTGCCTAGGCACTATAGATATTTCTTGCCTCAATTACGCGGTGATAACCCTGATTCCTAAAGTAAAAGTAGCTGAGCTGATCTCCCAGTTCAGACCCATTGCGCTTATCAATAATTTTGCTAAGTTTCATGCTAAGGGCTTTGCTACCCGCTTGTCTCCTGTTGCGCATAGAGTTATCAGCCCCTACCAGTCAGCTTTCATCAAAGGGCGCTTCATATTAGATGGTATCCTTTGTCTTCATGAAATAGTTCATGACTTGAAGATTCGTAATTCTAAGTCTGTTATTTTAAAACTAGACTTTGAGAAGGCCTATGATTCGGTCAGTTGGCCTTTTCTCAGGAAGGTTCTTCTGGCGAAAGGTTTTGACGGGGCGTATGTTCATCGTATTATGCAGTTGGTCTCGGGGGGCCACACTACGGTCTATGTGAATGGCCATATTAGTAATTTTTTTGTCAATGGCAGAGGCCTGCGTCAAGGGGACCCTGCTTCTCCTGTCCTGTTCAATTTTGTAGCCGATGCCTTTTCTCGCATTTTATCTAGGGCGGCTCAGCATGGTCATATCATGCCTGTGGTCTCTCATCTAGTCCTTGATGGTGTCACTCACTTGCAATACACTGATGACACCATTATTATGGTTGAACTGAATGATGCATGAATTGCCCACCTCAAGTTCATCCTTTTATGCTTTGAGGTCGTCTCGGGTCTTCAAATTCACTTCTCCAAAAGTGAGGTCCTGGTTACTGGTGTTGATGATGCGGAGGCCTTGAGAGTGGCTAGGTTGCTTAACTGTTCCCTGGGCTCCTTCCCCTTCAAATATATGGGCCTTCCCATCTCTCCTGTTCTGCTACGCTCTAAGGATTTTGCTCTTGCTGTTTCTAAGGTGGGAAATAGGGTTCTCCCCTGGAGAGGTAGATATAACACCAATGCTGGCAAAGTGGCTTTGATTAACGCTTGCCTTTCCTCCCTCCCTATGTTTCTAATGGGCTTCTATCTCCTATCGGGTGGTATTCATGCCGGTTTTGACAAGCACAGGGGTGCGTTTTATTGGAATGCTGCTGACAACAAACGGAAATATAGGCTGGTTAAATGGAAGCTCATGTGTAGGCCTAAAAACCTTGGGGGATTAGGGATTATCAACACGATGGTCATGAACAAATGTCTTCTAATCAAATGGTGGTGGAAAATCATGACTCGTGGGGCTGGCTCCTTATGGTACTCTATTCTTAAAGCTAAATACTTCCCACACTCTAGCCCGATGTTTGAAGTGGCCCAGCGTGGCTCCCAATTCTGGAAAGACCTTTTTAAAGTCAGACCTTTATTCCTGGATCATGTGAAGTTCAATGTTGGTAAGGGTACCTCGGTTCATTTTTGGCGTGATTGGTGGTGTGGTGATACTCCTCTGGCAGTTAGCTTTCCGGTTCTTTTTCCGTATTGCCCTAATCCAGAGATCTCCATCGTGGAGGTGGCGGCTAATAATTGGGATTTGGCTTTTCGCCGTTCCTTGTCTCCTGAAGAGTTGGATGACTGGCAAAGACTCTCTGCCTTCTTCCCCCTGCTCTCAGAGACGCAGGATACGGTGATCTGTCCTCATTCTCCTTCTGGTCATTTTTCAGTTAAATCCTTGTATTCTAGGCTCATCGGAGGTTCCCCTTCGAATATATTTTCTTGCATTTGTCGGTCCAAAGCTCCTCCTAAGATTAAAATCTTCCTCTGGCAGGCCTTTAGAGGTCGTCTCCCTGCGGCCGACCAAATTCGTAAGCGGAACGGGCCGGGATTGGCTTTCTGTGCCCTATGCGGTGCCGCGGAGGATACGAACCATATCTTTTTTCATTGTGTGTTGGCTAAGCTGGTCTGGAGCTGTGTCTGCTCATGGCTCCAGGTTCCTTGGAATCCCTCCTCCTTTCATGAGCTGAGAAACCTTGCCAGCTCACTGGTTGGGGTGACTAAGAGAGTTTTCTGGGTTGGCCTGGGTGCGATATGCTGGTCTTTGTGGACGATTAGGAACAAATTTACGATCGAGCACGTCTTCCCATCTAAGGATGCTGACGTTCTTTTCAAATCTGGTATCTTCTTGCAGCAGTGGAGATCATTGACTAAGGAGGACGACCGGGGAGCGCTGGACCTGCTCATATCTAAAATTCGGGCCTCGGCGTCTTCTATTTCTGGGCAGGACCCTGGCGCCTGATCTTTCATGTCGATGTTTCGTCGTCTCCGTTGCTGGCGGTGTCTACTTCTTCTCCGGCCTGCGTACCGTGTCTGGCAGGTTGCCATGTGCCCCTAATACTCTCTTGCTATTGGTCCCTAGTACTGTTGTCGTGTTTTATTGCTGGCTTCGCCTTTTGTTGGTGTTGGGCTTGTGACTCTGCCTTGTGGATTTATTTATAAAGTTGGGCTATGGCCTTTTCTCTAAAAAAAGAGGATGATCTTTCATGATTAGAGCGGATCATGCGAATAACAAGAAGAACACATGAGGGGAAAACATGAGGGAAACGAGAGGAAAACACTCAAATCAACGAGATTCGATTACACATGTGCTAGATCTGAGTACACGACGGGACACATCATTCAAACACAACAAGGGACGATACAAACGATCGGTAGTTCTTCCCAATCCATGAGGAGGTGGGGGCTTGAATCCACCAGGGGATCTTCCCTTGATGAGTTCTTGAATCCACTTGGGATCTTCTGCGTGGGAGGCCTCAGTCTCCAATGGGGTATGTATCAAGTGGATGAGAAAAGATTTGTCTCTAAAATGAGCTAAACCAATGCTAACCCTAAAACGGAGGAAGAATAAGAGTATTTATAGTCTAGGGGTCGAAGGAGTACATGGGCCTCGACCCGAGTCACTGCGTGCAGGCAGGGCCGGAAGTTCCAGGCACTGGAGGTTCCGGGCAAAGGTCTGGGCAGGGTCTGGGCTACCTAGAGAGTTGGCATGGCTTGAACTGATGATGCGGATCATCCTACGGACATCACCATGTTAAGAGTTCATTCGGCAAGTGACACGTGCTACATATACTTCACATACATAAAGGTGAATCATCTCCTTTACACGTGTTCACTTGATCCCTTTGAGGATGGTATACTACCTGACACCCCTCTCGTGTGCATGCATTGGTATTGTTGGAGCATAACAGAAGAGGAGGGGGAGTGCAAGTTCCAAGGATCACCTACACCATCTGCGAGGGAAGCATGGAAGAGAAGGAAGAAGAAGCGCGGACAAGCTTCTGGAAATCCCGGAACTTCTGGCCTCCTGCCTGGAACTTCCGGCCCTGCTGCACCGAAGCTATCCAAGAGTCTGCCAACTCTTTGGATAGCCCAGACTCTGCCGGGACATTCTCCTGGAACTTCTGGCCTGCCTGCGCGCAAAGACTCTGGCCAAGGCCCATGTACCCTTTTGTCCCTCACTTACCCCTTTGTGGCTACTAACATATATACTCAAACCCCTCCTCCATTCTAGGGTTAGCATTGGTTTAGCTCATTTAGAGATAGAGATTTTCTCATCCTTGTGGTTCTACTCCAGCGAGTGAGACCGCGGCCTCTATGGAGAAGATCCACGCTTGGATTCAAGGCCCCTCACGAGAAGATCCCTCGCGGACTCAAGGCCTCCTCATGGAGATGAACTAGCTACCATTTGTATCGTCCTTTGTTGACATTGGATCGTGTATCTCTGTTTGTGTTCATGCATCTAGCAAATGTGTGACCATCTCGTTGATTTGAGTGTTTCCTCTCGTTTCCCTCGCGTTTTCCCTCTTGTGTTCTTCGTGCTCTTCATGGGATCCCCTCCAAATTGTGAAAGGTCAGCCCTAGGGTTTCCACCCTACATCATGCATTTGGAGTCTCCCCCCTCCGTTTCTAGCCTTCTTTTGCTTGATTTCGTCCAAAATTCAAAAATCCCCACCAAATATAGCCCCAATTGTTTTTTGTGATTTGTTGGTTTGGATGATGTTTTGTTGATTTTGATCCATGGATTTTCTTTCTTACTAGTGGATCTAGCTTTCCCCATCTTTCTCCCCATTTCCATCCACGAAATCATCTCAATTTTGCCCTAGGAAATCATGTTTTTCCGTCCCCGTTCTCAGATCTAGAATTTAGGGTTCGTCCCGGAAGAAATTCCGTGACCCCCGAAACTTCTGGGCTAACCAGAGAGTTTACCCCAAAAATCCCCAGACTCCCTGCATTTTTTCCACGACCCCTGGAACTTCCGGCCCTAGGCCCAGAACTTCCGGCCTAACAAGAAACTTTCCCCAAAATTTCAGCATTGCCCTTCTTCACTATTTTCATCACAACGTTTCGCTCCGAACTCCGATTTGAGCGTTCTTTGGCTCATTTTGAAGCTATCAACGTGCCCGAGGTCCACACATTGGTTTCACCACCATTTGAATCCATCAAAAGTTTGGAACTTTGGCATCATTTCCTAGGCCTTCCACCATATCATCCCTAATACCACCATAGCCTTCCGCAACCTAACCCATTTGGATATATATAGCACTAGTGGTTGCTTGAGTAGTGATTAGAGTCTCCTAAGATGTTTAGGGTACTTTGGGACGGTTACTTCTTCATCAACCAACCACCATAACTTTCTCATAACCTTGCCCACCATACCCTTCCACCACCTCAACTTAACCCAATTTTGTTTAAGCTTGTTCGAGTTGTGGTTTGTGTCTCCTAAGGTGTTTCGGCTGCTTAGGAATGGTGACTTCAACTCCGACAACGTGTATAGTCCACCACCAAAACCTCCACTTCCGCATTGCGTACTCCAAAACCCATCAGTGCATTTTCGCAATCCCATTGAGCTTTCAAAACCACCACCGCATTCCGCTACAACCATTTGACATCTCCCTTTGGAGATTTGAGTTGTGGTTTTTCCGTTTTCTAGGGTGTTTTGGCTAACTAGGAAAGGTTAGACATGGATAACACCGCGGCTCAACTTCGCCAAGGATTTGACATCAACCACCTTCACCATTTTAACACCCTATATCTTCTTAGTATCGTGGTATCCCATCATTGTACTTTCTTCTTGCCATTGTATTGATAACCCCTAGCCCATTTTGTGTCACTTGCCTATCGAGACTAGCCATTTGAGTATTGCCTGCAACGTTACTCGTGCACATTAGTGATGATCGATCTACACCTTCCATTGCATACATACCATATCATATTGGTATCATAGTACCATCCCTTGTGTCACAAGATTGTTCTCGCATATACACAATTGCTATCTTGATTTGTGCATTTCGCATAGTGGCCATATAAAAACAAGAATAAGCTTTTAAGAAAAAGAGAAAAACAAAGAGCTTGTAAGTAATAGCCATAGCATCATACCACATTGCATATAAGATTGTCATATCCGATTATCTTGGATCAAATTGAGAGAGACACCGGAACATCATACATATAGCATATTTGGGATAGAAGTCGTTGCATCTTTGCTTTGTAGGTTGTGCACAAGCCTCGTATCCGCCTATAGTGCACTCATGCTAGCGTCTCTCTAGAATTGTGCAACAAGAGAATTTTTCGTGGATTCCACATTTTGATTTTTTCCTTGGTTGCACGACCCACTTCTCTATCTGTGTGTGTGTTTCCATGTGCCATTCATTGCTATTGGTCTACTTGTTCCACTTGCGAATTTGTGAATCTTTTTCAACTTACGAATTATTGACTCTTGCTAACACTTTGCATCAAATTTTTGTGCCACTATCCTCACCAAGATCCACCAAAAGCCTTACATATGTAGGTGTGAGAATTAACAAGATCCGGTACCAATTGTGCTATTTCCTTGATACATTATTGAATGATCATTGATCCATCAACATTGGGTAAGGTACATTGGTCTACTTCTCTTTCTCCCACTCACATTTGCTCGAGTCTTGTGATGGATAGGCATTGCACACCTCCTTCGGTCTATAACAACAACGACAAGTTTGGTCCCATGAATAACAACTTCGATGACAAGATGGATGCTCAAATGGAAGATGTCGGATCCGGGGTTCCGCAGATCCTTGAGAGGTTCGAACACTGGAGTGCGTGCGAAGAACTCGTCCTCACCAATCTGCCTGCTCAATGATTCCTACGCCTAACTCGACGAACCCAAGAGACAAGAGATGCATTAGTTTATCCTGGTTCGGGCCACCTTGCGGTGTAAAACCCTACTCCAGCTTTGTGGTGGATTGCCTCGAGGGGCTGAGGATGAACTAGTACAATGGTTGAACAACCTCGGGATGTGAGGTGTTCTTGAGCTCGATGAGCTACTGGGTGAGAGGATAATCTAAATGACCCGTCTTCTTCTGGTGGTGGCTAAGTCCTATTTATAGCGGCCTTGGTCCTCTTCCCAAATGCAAGGCGGGAAGGGATCCCACAATAGCCAACCAGTACAAGTTATCCTGGCAAAAGTAGTCTTCGCATGCAAAAGCCTCTGGTGGGGACACCAAGGTGGGCTCCGCGATGACCTCCGTCCTGCCGTCCTGGCAGTCTTGGTCTTGTTGCACCGATATGGAAACATTTGCTTGATTCCTTGGGACTCCGCGCCTGCGCTTGCCTCCTTGGCACCAAAGGGGAAACTGGTACACTACATCCACTGGCGCCCGCCTGGCCGTGGTCGTCATGGTTCACATCATGTGAACCTTGCGAGGTGCACCTTGCCTTGATATCTCCGCTCCTCAGGAGCCAGCCTGGTGAGGACGCCCCCAGGGAGGCCTTGGTGTCATCTGCCTCGCGAGGCTTGGCCCCTCGCGAGTGTCTTGGTTTGTGGTTGCTGAAGCTGGGCCGTACGGGGCCGTTGATGGAGCCACGTCGCGGGCCACACGGAGGCAAGTCTGGGTGCCCCCGTTTTCAGGACGCCGACAGTAGCCCCGGGCCCAAGGCGCGCTCGTACTTGGCTTCAAGGCGAAGCCAAAGGGCAAGTGCGGAGCGCCGCGGGCCCCAACCGCCTACGTCCTTGGTTGACGCGTGGCAATTAATGGGACATGGGCGCCTCCGCTTCCTCATGCTGCCTCGGCAACCGTTCAACTTGACGAGACCCTGCTGCATGCAGAGACCATCATTATGTGTGATCAGCCGGCGGTTGGCCTCCTTTCGGCTATAAATGAGGGGAGGGGTGAAGCCCCCCTTGCTCATCTCTGTCTTCTTGCAGTCTGCTTCTTCTTATCCTTTCTTGTCTCTCCATCTCCCTGTAGCTCCTTATGGCGCCGACGAGGAAGTTCTCCGCTGCCAAGAAGGGGAAGGCCCCCAAGGAGGGACCTGACTTGCCACTTCCCAAGAGAGGGCGAGGCCGCCCCTGCAAGCATGCTGCGACCCCTGCGGTGGCTCCTCGGGGGCGCGGGCGCACCTTGGCCGGTCGTGGCAGTGCTTCTTCTTGTGGTGGGTACCACTAGGGGCTAGGTAGCCCTTGCGATGAGGGGAGGCGTTCCATGGTCGCCCGACCTCCCCGGTCGTGCTTCCACTCTGCCGAGGTGCTCCCTGAGTTCGTCATGTGGCCGGAGAGACCAACCGGCACCTGGCTCCTGCTCCCCCGCTTCTTCGCGGGTGAGCTGCCGGGCGTGGGGCCAGACGGCCTCTGGCTGCAGGCTGACGACTGTTGCAGCAAGGCCTAGTGGGTCGGGGTCGAAGTTTACACCGCCAGGGATGTGTCCCTGGCCCGCGGCTGGCAGGCCTTTGCCTGCACATGCGGCTTGAGCAGGAGGTGCGCCCTCCACTTCAAGTTTGACGGCACCGTGACCCTCTTCGTGAGGGTGTTTGGGGAGGACGATCGTCCCGCAGGGTGCTGCCCCGAAGACGACGGCGGCGACGATGAGCTTGGACTTGATGACAACCGCGACGACGCTGCGGGTGAGCTTGCCCTTGGCGGCGGCCGAGGCTAGTTCAGCGGCGGCGGCTCCTCTAACGAGAGCACGAGCAGCGGTGGCTACAACTAGCCACCACATCTCCGAGCTCGCTTCATGGATGGCAGCGGGTCGTCTCGTCGCCGCGGTTCAGTGAAGCGGGAGGAAGGCTCGGACTGAGCCCGGAGGCCTCCGGAGCCCGGCCTCAGGAGCCGTTGTGGTCGCGTGGGCTAATTTTGTTTAGCCTTTCTCTTTCCCTGCATTCTGAAAAAGTCGAGGGCCCTGCTGGGGCGTGTAATGAACCATGGTACATACGCCGCTATGTTATGCTTGTTGTTCTGATGTATGCTATTATGTTCATGTCCGGGTAGGTGCGGTAGGATAACTTAGCTTGATACACTCGCGGTAGTCTCACGCCTTGCGATGGCGCGCCCTCCATCATCTCGCAAGGTCCCCTTGCTGCCGGCTCAGGGGCTGCTGACCTCGGGAGACATCGTGAAGCTACAGAATTGTCGGAAAATTTTGTTGGGTGTCCTATTCTTCCTTGCGCGAGTCCTCGGGCGTGGGCTAGTTGTGGCTTAGTGCATCGCGTCGCGGTACCCGGGGGGCACCGATTTAAGAAGATTCTCAAACCACAAGCTCGTTTGAGGGTGTCTCGCGAGGATAGAAAAAGCCACAGCCCTGGGGAACAGGGCCGTGGCGAAGTATGTTCGTGGCGCGGGGTGGGCCCGACGCGCACGCACATACCTGCCCAGCCCCCACGCGCGAGACGCGTGAGGAAGAGCGACAGGCAACTGCCGCCCTCCTAGGCCGAGACTGACATCAAGAGAAAAGATGAGAGGGAAATCCAACATGGAAATCCAAAATGCAAGAACTCCAAATTCCATTAAAAGAAGAAAAAAGGGGGCAGCCAACTTCAGAAAGCAAGCAAATGAACAGGCACGTTCGGCACCTAGACTAGTATTCTCACCAGTGCGGAGCTAATTGCTGCCACTAGGACGTGGGAGGGAGCCCCCGAGCCCCGAGGGCGGCTCTCAGGAGACTCCGGGGCGTGTACAGCCCCACTCATTATTACGTGAGAGTGTCACGAGCGGAGACCTTCACGGGCACTGGGCCTTGTTTCATGGGTAGAACTTCCGAAGGTGCTAGATGTTCTAGGTGTTATGGATGGGGATCCTATCATGTGTCTCCAGGCACGTGGCACCAGGCCTGGAGACGCGGGCGACCCTAAACGGTCCCTCCCACATGGGCAAGAGCTTACGCAGCCTTTCCCTGGAGAGCACCCGCCGTAGGACGAGATCACCCACCTCGAGAGTCCTGGAGAGGACGCTGCGACAGTGGTACCGCCGCAGCGCCTGCTGGTACCTTGCCTCCTGGAGCGAGGCTTGGCAGTGGCATTCCTCCCCCAGCACGAGGTCCATCCCCCGTGTGGCGTCTTGGCGTCCCTCGTCAAACGCCAAGACCCGTGTGGAGCAATGCTTGACCTCGTGAGGGAGAACCGCTTCGGCTCCGTAGACGATGAAGAATGGAGTCTCGCCCATCGGCTTGGTGGCGGTGGTGCGGATGGACCACAGCACGGACTCGAGCTCATCGAGCTAGCCCCTGCTGTAGGCCTTGAGCTTCTTCTTGAAGGTTCTTGTCTTGAGGCCCCTCAGGACCTCTGCATTTGCGTGCTCGGCCT
This sequence comes from Triticum urartu, assembly GCF_003073215.2. Classification (NCBI taxonomy): domain Eukaryota; kingdom Viridiplantae; phylum Streptophyta; class Magnoliopsida; order Poales; family Poaceae; genus Triticum; species Triticum urartu. The sequence goes on from NC_053023.1 coordinate 277,876,562, forward strand.
GACCGTTGCTCCTGGGGTGTGCTACTAAGGCATAGCATATATGCGTTCCAAGGTTAGCATGATATGTTCTGAAGAGATTGCTAGTGAACTGCGAGCCATTGTCGGTGATGATACGACTAGGGACCCCGAAGCGTCTCATGAGGATGAACTTGACTGCCGAACCGGCCGGGATGGTGTGGACGGCTTCCACCTCCGCCCACTTGGTGAACTTGTCGATGGCGACATAGAGGTAGCGGTAGACCCCGGGCGCTCATGGGAATAGAACCAAGATGTCCAGCCCCCAGACCGCAAACAGCCACGAGAGCGGAATGGTGTGGAGGCCTTGAGCAGGCTAGTGGATCTGCTTGGCATGGAACTGGCATGCTTCGCGGGATTTCACCAGCTCGGTCGCGTCGCTGAGCATCGTGGACCAGTAGAATCCACTGCGGAGCGCCTTGCCCATGAGGGTGCGTGATGATGAGTGATGCCCGCAGTCTCCTCCGTGTATGTCGGCTAATAGCTCGCACCTCTGTTCCCTAGAGATGCATCGTAAGAAAACATCGTTTGGTCGTTTTCGGTAGGGCTCACCATCCTGAATGTAGTAGGCTGTGGCCTGCCGAGCCATGCGCTCAGCGTCTTCTTCCTTCTCCGGCAGGGTTGCCTGAAGTAGGTACGCCTTGAATTATTTGGTCCAGCACCCCTCCTGATGCTCGAGCGCGAGGAGCAGGCCTGCTCCTGAGGTCAGTCCATAGGCGGGAGCTCTTGAGGACGGTGCTGGTGGGAGCTGCTCCTGAGGCAGTGTTGGCTATGCCGCCGAAGGCTTAAAGAGCCGCTCCTCAAAGACGCCGGGCTCCTGAGACTGGTGCTTGGATGCTCACTTGGCGATATCTTCGGCCTCCTTGTTCATGTCGCGAGGCACGTGTTGTAGCTCCAGGCCCAAGAACTGCTTCTCAATTTTGCGTACCTCCACCAGGTATGCTTCCATGTACTCATCCTTCGACTCATATACCTTGTTGGAGAAGTTGACGAGGAGCTGGGAGTCGCCCTTGATGGTAAGGCGCTTTACCCCCAAGGCCACCATAGCCTTGAGACTGGTGATTAGGCCTTCGTACTCTGTGATGTTGTAGTAGAGCATGTCCTGAGTAGGCGAAACGAGCACATCTCCAGCCCCCGCACCCTGCCATGTGAGGGCGCCATCGAAGTACGTGACCCAGCTGTCTGGTGCTTCGCTCCCCGGCGAGAGCGATTGGTCCTCGCCTGCCTCTGGTCCTGGAGCGTTAGTCCATTCTGCCATGAAGTCGGCGAGTGCAGCGCCCTTGATGACCCTGGTGGTGATGAACTCCAGCTGAAATGCCTGCAATTTGATGTTCCATTCGGCGACCTTACCTGCAGCATTGGGCTCTGGAGCACCCTCTCTAGTGGGTAAGCCAAAACGACCTTGATGGGGTGGCCTTGGAAGTAGTGGCGCAGCTTGTGCGAGGCGACAAGAAGCACGAGCAAGAGCTTCTGCGGCATGGGGTAGCATGCTCGCATGTCCCGCAGAACCGTGTTGATAAAGTACACTGGGTGCTTGACGAGGGCGGGATTGTTGGTGGAGTCTAAATCCTCATGAGTCTGGGGGACCTCAGGAACTTGGTTTCCTATTGGGGCAACTGCGGAATCGTCATCTCGTGGAACCTGGTCATCCATTGGTGTCGCCGATGCTTTAGGGGTGCCATCTTGGGGCTGCATCATCTTGACCGAGCATGCGGCACCGTGCGGCAGGCCTTTGGCCTGGCGTTCCTCCCGGAGGACCACCAGCACTGCGCTGGCTGAGTGAGGTGTGGCGGCCAGGTAAAGCACTAAGGGCCCGAGAGGACACGGGACCACCATCACTGGTGGGTTGGTGAGGTATCTCTTGAGGTCTTGGAAAGCCGCGTCGGCCTCCGAAGTCCACTCGAACGGGCCCTTCTTCTTCATCAGCTTGAAGAATGGGAGAGCATGCTCCCCCATCGTGTAAATGAAGCACCCTAGCGAGGTCACACAGCCCGCCAGCTTCTGCATTTCCTTGAGAGTTTGTGGCGGAGTCATCCTTTCTATTGCCTTAACTTTCTCCGGGTTCGCCTCGATCCCCATGTGTGACACCAGAAAACCCAACAGCTTGCTAGAGGGGACGCCGAACACACATTTCTCCGGGTTGAGCCACAGATCCACCTTGTGCAGGCTGGCAAATGTCTCTTCCAGATCCTCAATCAGGGTCTTTGCCTCCTGATATTTCACCACTATGTCGTCGACGTAGGCCTCAACGTTCCTCCAGAGCTATTGGCCTAGAGCGATGTGCATCAGCCGCTAGAAGGTTGCTCCGACGTTACGCAGCCCAAAGGGCATGCATGTGTAGCAGTACACCTCGCACGGGGACAGGAAGGTCGTCTTCTTGACATCTTGTACTACCATCTTGATTTGGTGGTACCTTGAGAATGCGTCCAAGAAGCACAGTAGGTCGCACTCAGCGGTGGAGTCGACGATCTGGTCGATGCGCGGTAGTGGAAAGGGGTCTTGAGGGCACGCATTGTTGAGGTTGGTGAAATTGACGCACATGCGCTCCTTCCCTCCTTTCTTGGGGACGATGACAGGGTTTGCCAACCATTCTGGGTACCGCACCTCCCGAATGACACCAGCATCTTGCAGCTTGCGGGTTTCTTGGACGATGAATGACTGCTTCTCTATGGATTGCCGCCGCGCCCTCTGCTTTACTAGGCGTACATTGGGGCACACATTCAGGTGATGCTCGATCACCCCCCTTGGGACTCTAGCCAGGTCCTTGGGCTCCCATGCGAACACCTCCTTGTTCGCGCGCAAGAAATCGACCAGTGCATGTTCTTGGTCCGGGTGAGGTTGGCACCTATGGTGAAGGTGGCTCCTGATGCCCCATCTTGGTCGACCGGCACCTGCTTCATCTCGGCTCAGTCTTGATTGAACAACTACTTCTTTTTGCTGGCGCAGCCCACGGAGCCCCCGGGGCTCCTTCCTCCACCAGTCACGCGGCAGCCGTGACCCTGAAGGCGAGCTTGAGAGCCGCCAGCGCTTCCTTGGTGTCCCCAGCCACCGTGAGGACGGCGCTTCTTCCTGGCATCTTCATGAGGTTGTAGGCGGGGTGAGTCGCCGCCATGAACATGGCTAAGGCCGGGTACCCTAGGATGGCATTGTACGGGAGGCCGATGCAGGCGATGTTGAAGTCGATGAGCTCGGTGCGGTAGTTGTCGTGGGTGCCGAAGGTGATCAGGAGGCGGATCTGCCCCAGGGGGCTGGTGGAGCCATCGACGTCCCCGGAAAATGTCTTGGTGGGACGGAGCCGGCCATGTGACACATGAAGCAAGCTGAACGCTTCCACGGAGAGCACATTGAGCCCAACCCCGCCGTCGATGAGGATCTTGTTTACCGCTACGTTGCAGATGGTGGGGGTGCGGAGCATCGGGAGCGCGCCTGCGCCCGCGGTGGTCACAGGATGGTCTCTTGAGTCGAACCTGAGGTCGGCCTCGGGTGCCGCCCATCCCGGAGGAGCTTCCTGCTGTATGCATGCGGCACCTGCTTGGCGACAGAACTGTTTGACACATCGGTCCGAGGGCGACGCCTGTGAACCGCCCAGGAGTGTTGCGACAGTGTGAGGTGCTGGTGCCGCAAAGCGCGTGATGAGGAGACCGCGCAACTCTTCCCAGGAGGCCACTGATGATCCTGGCAGGTTGAGAAGCCAGGCGCGCAGCCCACCCACAAGGGCCATGGGAAGCCAGTTCGCCATGACCTTGTCATCGCCGCCTGCCGCCCAGATGGCCTCCTCATACGCCTGGAGGAAGCCTGCCGGGTCCGTCGCACTGTCGTACTAGGGAGGGAGGTCCGGCCTGAACTTGGGTGGCCACTGCACTCGTCGCAAAGCAGGGGTGAAGGCCTGGAGGCCCGCGGTGCCTCCGCGCGTGTCAGTCAACCCAGCCGGAGGGGCGGCGCCTGTCATGAGAGCCGAACAAAGAGACAAAGCGGACGGAGATACGGAGCGGATGGAGAAGCAGAGAGGCAGAGCTTTGACGCACCCCTACCTGGCGCGCCAATGTCAGATCCAGGGTTCCGCAGACCCTTGAGAGGTTTGAACACTGGGGTGCATGCGAAGAACTTGTCCTCACCAATCTGCCTGCTCAACAATTCTTAGGCCTAACTCGATGAACCCAAGGGACAAGAGACGCAGCAGTTTATCCTGGATCGGGCCACCTTGCGGTGTAATACCCTACTCCAGCTTTGTGGTGGATTGCCTCGAGGGGCTGAGGATGAACTAGTACAGTGGTTGAACAACCTCGGGAGGTTAGGTGTTCTTGAGCTCGATGAGATAGTGGGTGAGAGGATGATCTAAATGATCCGACCTCTTCTATGGTGGTGGTTAAGTCCTATTTATAGCGGCCTTGGTCCTCTTCCCAAATGCAAGGCGGGAAGGGATCCCACAACGGCCAAATTTGAAGGGGAACAACTAGTACTAGTTATCCTGGCAAAAGTAGTCTTCGCCTGCGAAAGCCTCTGGTGGTGACGCCAATGTGGGCTCCGTGATGACCTCCATCCTGCCGTCCTGGCAGTCTTGGTTTTGTTGCACCAATATGGAAACCTTTTCTTGATTCCTCAGGACTCCGCGCCTGCGCTTGCCTCCTAGGCACCAAAGGGGGAACTGGTACACTGCACCCGCTGCCCCCGCCTAGCCTTGGTTGTCATGGCTCACGTCATGTGAACCTTGCGAGGTGCACCTTGCCCTGAAATCTTCTCTCCTCGGGAGCCAGCCTGGTGAGCCCCCTCCCCAGGGAGGCCTTGGTGTCATCCACCTCGCGAGGGTCTTGGTTTGTGGTTGCTGAAGCTGGGCCGTACCGGGCCGTTGATGGAGCCACGTCATGGGCCGCGAGTAGGCAAGTCTGGGTACCCCCATTCCTAGGACACCGACAGAAGAGATCAAGGCCCTCATCAAGTCCTACAAGAGATCTTCCTCATCTTCCGAGCTACCATCTCCGGCAAGGTCACATCGACATCGACACCACCACCGACAAGAACGTGAAGGTCAAGAGCTGAACACCAACAACTGCTCCATGACTTCACCATCTCCCTTGGCATCTTCGCCAAGCGACTTCAAGGCATCTTCACCTATGGACATACGGCATCTTCGCCTACAAGCACCTCAAGACTATGCTCAAGAGAAGCACCCCAAGGTCAAGTCTGCGACTTCCACGAGCTACTACGACCACGTCATTGACTACAAGATTCCTTTCTATGGGACTCAAGAACCCAAGGAGTATCTCGAGTGGGAGCGCCTGATGGACGACTACCTCAAGCTACATCAAGTTCCTCCCAAAGATCAAGTGAAGTGCGCTACAACAAACTTCCACGACTATGCATCGACATGGTGGCTTCACACAGCTTTAGAGAGCTATGACATGAGTTGGCCGAAGACAAAGAGAGCTATGCGGCGAGAGTTCGTTCCTCCCACCTACACGGAACAACTTCTATGCCAATTGGAGGACACCATCCAAGGATCCAAGTCCACGATGTGTACTTCAAGGAGATGAAGAATGCCTTGCGACAAGCCGGCATGGATGACCCCATTTCGATGAAGTTCCACTTCATGATGGGATTTCACAACGACATCTCCAAGACTATCTTCCTCGAGAACTACAAGTCCCTTGACGACAACTACATTGGTGCTATCAAGGAGGAACAAGAACTCATGAAGGCTAACGCTTCTCCACCCCAAGCACACTTCTCGAGGGCCAAGCTCCATGAGGACGAGCATGTGGATAGTACCACCAAGATGTCCAAGCCCAACGAGCTCCAAGATGATGCTCCCAAGTTCGACTTCACTGTCATCCCTCTTTGTGGCATTGAAGATATCGAGTCTACCTGGACTCTTTTTCAAGATGGTGCACCGACGAGTATGTCGGGGAAAATATACAAAGGTATGCATTTTCCCTTGACTCGTGCACGGCCAAGCCAAGACCAGGCCAGAGTACAAGAAACCAAGAGATTCAAAGAACCAGCATCTAGCTTAGAGAGACTAAGGCCAAGCCAGAGAAGTAAGATATCGCCAAGAGAAGGGCTTCAATTGCTCGATAGGCGAGCCTAGCAAGGTGCAAGGTCACCCCGAGAAGCAGACGACCAAGACACCCCGACAGTGCCTGTCGGGGCTCACGGAGGCAAAACCACCTCACCAACCACTCCATGACGACCCACGTCGTCGATCAATGCGGTGTCAAGCCACAAGATGATTAAGTGGCAGCCATTTCCTACAGAAGAAACCAACGGATGACACCCGTCCTGCGACGTGTCAAGAGAACCGGTGCGGAGCTGGCAGGATAGCCCGGCAAGCCTTGTCGGACAACTAATGATGTGACACTAAGTGGTGCATCTAATGCGCCTTGTCAGCCTACAGAGTTAGGTATGATAGCACTGTTTGCTATCATACCAGTGCATAATGACTACTTTGCCATTGTGGTGACCCCTTAATCTATAAAAGGAGGCCCATGGAAACCGTAGAAAGGGTTGGAAAGTTGATGAACCCACACCCCCATACGCGCGTAGTCGCTACTTCCCTAAGGCAACCCGTGCCGGGAAAGTGTACTATGCTTCACCACCTCCATTCCACCATCAATCCACCAAAGCAGGTTTAGGGTTTTACGCCTAGCTGCGGCCCGAACCTGGGTAAATTTCTTGTGTGCTCTCTGCCATGCTGTCGTACGCTGGTCTACTCTTTCTGCAATGCGACGTCCCCCCTGCCGAACCAGCAAGGGGTCTCCCGGTCCCATAGGTGACCGCGGATATCCCGCGACATCTTTGGCATGCCAAGTAGGGGGCTTCACGTGCACGAACCTGAAAGCATGCGGAGCGTGTCAGCTTCCTCACCATCTTCGCCTTCGACGGCGCCATCGACTGTGGTGCCCGCAAAGATGCAGAAGCGAAGTGGGGTGCCATCCCCGCGCCATTTTATCGCTCTCCATGCCTTGCCATGGCAACGACTATGGAGAAGGTCGCCGTTGGTGGCGATAGACCCCCCCCCCCCGGCGGCCCGTACATCATACCCATGTTGCGGGCACCATCCGGAGAAAGGGCACGATATGTGCAAGTGTGGGCTCCCTCCTCCCCATCCTTTTCCTTTGTCAGCAGTCGAATTGCTTCAGCATTGGCGTCGTCGATGTCGACGATTACCGCGTGATGCTCGATCCAGTATTTCCCCTATTAGGGGTAATCCTGGGCGAAGCACTGGTATGAGTCTCTCAATAGATACCCCGGCAAGCATACTTCAGGAAGGCTGCCTGTGTTGGTGTGATCCCAGCGCTGCGCCCCGGCGCCCACCAGCCGCAAGGAATATGTGTCGGTCCCTGCCGGGAATGAAGAAATCAAGTAATTAGCTTCTTCTCCTCCAATTGTCGTGGGCGCGCCTAGGAGCGCAGCCCGGTAGAAGAAAAAGGGGTATCGAAACGAAAGCTAAGTTTGCGTTATCACCTCTTATTGATGCCTTTCAAATCTTTGCAGTCGTTTATCCCTTAAACCCTAGTGAGCGTTCGTATAGTCAAACCCCTCATGCGATGGAACCTTGGTTAGTATCTTTGACGCACCATCGTCCTGTCCAGAGCCATGCTCGCAGGTCGAGAGGCTGCGTCGAGAGCTACCTAGGAAAAACCTGCTGAGACGCATCCACGCAAAGATGACTGTTAAGGGCCGGACCCTTACGACAGTTGCAGCAATATGATATCGGCAGGCATCCGAAGCATACACAGGAATTGATCATACGGATGCAAGCATATAGGGTTCAAAGGGATAAACACGCATTTAAAGATCCAACTAAGAATATTTGTTCTGCGCGAAAACTAGAGATAGAATAACTAAACACAAATATATATCATGTTCCATGACAGGGCCTAGTGGAAACGACAGTGGCCCGGTACTTGGTCCGGTGGCCAGGAGGAGCAACTTAAACATGAAGGACCCGGTCGGCGTGGGGAGTGGCTTTCTTTTTGGCGGCTGCAACATCAGCGCCCACTGGCGGCTTCTTGAATCCGTCATCAAGATCGAGCTCTGGGTGGCGGCAGGGGATATTGCTCAAGACCATGAAGAGGGCATTGCGAGCGAGCTTCCAGGACTCGGTCGCGAAGCGCTCGGCCCTCGCCTCTCCATGCACCTTCAGGTTGTCGATCAACTCATTGAAGAAGAGCCCCAGCTTGACACTCGGGTCCTCCTGCTCATTGGCTTAGTAGACTGGGTCATCCATACCCATCGCCGCCGCTTGGGCGCCAAGGCGATTGGCGATGTCGACCAGGCTCTTGATCCAGAGGTTGCTAATGTCGACCCGGTTCTTCAACCTGTCCTCTGCATCGTGCCAAAGATGCTTGGCGGTTTCCATGTCTACGGATAGCAACTGATACCGGGATTCAAGGGATTCCGCCAACTTCTCCAATGACTCGATCCTCGCCTTCATGTTCGTAATGTTGCCATTGGCAGTCTTAAGACTCTCGGTCTTGGAAGAAAGTTGCGACTGCATACCAGCCAAGCGGAGCTCTGTCTTCCGTGCTTCCTCCTTAAGTGCCTCCACCTCCTTGGTGCCTTTGGTGAGATCCTCGTTTAGCTTAGCCACCTACCGGTCGAGGTCAGTCTTGGCGGCAGATGCGACATCCAGATCTTCAATAAGTTTCTTCAGCTAGGCACCATGGTCAGTAGTAAGGGTGTCCAGGGTAGCTCCATGCTTATCCTCCAATTCCTTGGTGTGTTGCCGCACCAGAGCCTCCAAGCTTTCGTCCTTGGCATGGAGGGTAGCTTCGTGTTTCTCCTCCCGAAGGGAGATCTCTCGCTCCCTGGCGTCCAGAGATGCCTTGCGGCCCGCCAAGCATGTCTCCGAGTAATGAAATCCTCCCTCATCATCAGTAGGGCCTCTTGCTTCCTCATCAGCACCTTCAAATGCTTATCATTCCACTCGTGCAACTCCAAACTCCCGTCCTACAGCTTCTAGTCCACCTTATCGGTAGACTCACGCCGCTCCTTGAGCGCTTGCCACTTTTGTTTGTGCTAGGCCTGCACCTCCTTTACACCCGCTGCCATGGATTTCATGAAATACAAGTCCATGGCGATGGCGGCTGAGTCATCGGCCTCTTCAGCTCCCTGGTAGAGCGGAGCCAGGAGGCGTTGGAGTTCTTCATTGAGCTCTGCATCCGTGGTGAAGGACAGGCCGGGGGCTCCACCTCTGGGTGGCGACATCACCATTGCCAGCGCGCGCGAGGTGGGTGGCGAAGTCTCAGTAACGATCCTGACGGCGGGAAGCGGGCCCATGGTCTGGAGTGGGATCTTCATCTCGACGGCCACTTCCCTTACCGGGGCGTCCTCCAAAGAATGCTCCACCACCGCCAAGGAACCGTAAACATCCCCAGCAGCGAGATCCTGCCCCTCAGCAGCTGCGAGCTCCGCGGCTTCATCTGCGGCAGCCCTCCCTATGTTAGCCACCACCTCCAGCAAATTTGGTTCTTCAGTTTGATAGGCTGCATATGAAAGTGCCAATGAACAACGAAGAAATGGAAGTCTCGAAACGAATGGAGAAACTAGTGGAAGGAATCAGAGCATGAAAGGAAAATGGAATTATTAAGCAAGATACGTGGGGAGGTATGCCAGGTAGGGGTCTTTGTTTCCCCGGCAACAACTGTTGCCGGGCCATGAGCCTCGTCATCTGCCAGGATAGACTCGGCAGCCTTCCGCATAGTCAAAGCCATGGAAGGTTCCATGATGGTTTCTTTGGCTTGAGCAGCAGAGGAAGCATGCCCTTCAGGGAGGGGCTCGCCCTGCGTCATCTCGCCTCCTCCTCTGCCTGGGGGGATGGAGAGGCTGTCTCCATCATCTCTAGCGAACGGGGCCTAGTCTCCACTCCTAGGCCGAGGGCTGGACTAGGGGCTTGGTACTGGGATTTCTGCATCCTCCCCCGCCAAAGCCGAGCCCTCCATGCCCTTCAGCGACCCGAGGCATCGGAGTCTCTTCAGGGAACGATGGACGAGGATCTCCATGTCCTCCTCCACTTCCCTGCTGACAACAAGAGCAGAAGGTTAGTTAGCAAAAGCACTCAAGTCTGCCTAAAGGATATCTACCACAAAAGGAAATCTTCCTTACTCTTTTGCGATGAGCATGGGGTTTAAGTTGAACTCTATGGGAGGGGGATACTCCCGTCCTCTCTTCAGAGACGGAAGGATGGAACTCCCCGACAGCTTCGGCGCCTGCCGTGACGTTAGGAGCTCTGGGGAAGACGAGCTCTGCGAGGAGCTCGAGCCGGAGCAGGGGCTGGACTCTGCCTTCGTGGCCGACGACCATTTGGCGGAAGTAGCCTTGGCCTGAGCAAGGCGAGGGGATTGGCGACACGCCACCTCAGCCTTGGTAGACTTGGTGGAGGTCATCTTCACCCTCTTGGTGGTTGGCGTTAGGTTGGAGGTCGCCACCCCTCGAGCTATGGCACGCCTGCGAGTGCGCTGATCTGGGTCCGGCTCGGGCGCTTGCAGTCCAGCCGCGAGGCACTCGTTGATAGGGGCCGCCACCACGTCCTCTGCTTCTTCCTCCTCCCCCTCCTGAAGCTCTGTTGCTGCCGCGGCTAGGGCATCTAGCCCGACAAGCTCTTCCCCTGTAGCATCTTCCATGGCATGTGCCTTACTGTCGCCCTGGGAAGAGCTTCTGTCCCCAGCCATCCCTTTACCTTTCCCGGCCTTTACGGCCTTCTCCATCTCTGCGCGGCGGGACACCTTGTCCTCCTCGACGCTCTTCAGAATATACGCCACCTCCGCGACAAAGGTGTGTTTATACATCCCATCCTCGGTCCTAGTGGCCCTCTCCACCAGAGTGCTCGACCATTGGAGCTCTTCGTCTAGAGTGGGGAGCTGCCAAGTGCCCGATATGCCTTCAGCATTGCAGTTCGGCATCCATTTCAATATTTGGTCCCAGGCAGAATTGATATTCAAAGGGACGATGGTTGCCGGGAACTTGAACAACTCAAAGCGGCCAAACAATTGGGCGCACAACCAGCCATGGCCATAACCTGAAAAGTTGTTGGCCCGCCCCGGCAGCAACCTCATCATGTTTGTCGCGTCTCCATACAACCACGTAGGTCTGTCCCTTTCCTGTGGCGATGAGATGCGGTGGAGAAGAAAATCTGCCACCACATGCTCAATGGTTAACCCGGCAGCCGCCAGACGGGTGATCCTGTTGATTGCCAGGCGCAACCTATCCTTAGTGAGCCCTCTCAAGTTCCAATCCTTGCCGCGCTCGACGCACTCCTGCCGTGCTTCGCAGAACTCGGGGGCTTCCTTGTCCTAGATCCAACACCAATTTCCTGTCCATTCATCCCACCTCTTGCGCTGGTACCCAGGGAGGTAATCCCATGTCTTCCTTGGCGAGGGCAGTATCCAGCTGATGATTCCGGAGCGGTTGACTTTGCTCTTGACCCTCGGGATGAAGTAATGCCGGAACAAATCGACATTGGGCATCACTCCGACGAAATTCTCGCACAAATGCACGAAGATGGCTATAGTCACCATCACATTGGGCATGAAATCGAGGACATGGAACCCATAGAGGTTCATAATCGCCTTGAATAACTCAGAGAAGGGGGGACAGAGGCTGCAGATGAAGTAAGCGGCAAAGAACTGATAACAATCAGGGGGATCCACCTCACCCGCGTCATAAACTACGGGCGCCCCATGCTCTTTTACAACGGGCCGCCCTCACATATACCCGTACTTCACCTGAAGAACAGTGCGGCTCAAGGCGTACGAGACAAAGACGACGTCCTCGCTCTGCTTCTTGTTCAGCTCCGCTGACCTCTTGCTCCCCTCAACGGCGGCCTCCTTTGTCGCGGTCGTTGAATTTCTCTTTTCCATGGGTTTCTTCCCCATTCCCGTGGCAACGCGGGGAGGGTGGCAGTGGAGGGAAGAGCGATATGAGGAACTGTCGCTTGGCTTGGCGGAGGAAGAAGATGGAGGAGCGGGATGAGAGACAGGTGAATCGTGCCCTCTGTTTTCCCTACTCTTAAGGGGGAAAAGCGGGGAAGAGGCGCGACACTTCAGATAGTTACCATTTTACCATAACTGCAACAGTTCCATGACCCCACGACGTGCAGTAATTGCGCAAAATGGACGTTGGATTGACTGGTCGCCATGGCGAAACGGGGTGCACAGCCCGCTCCTGCCACGTGTTCGCGCACTGTTTGGGGCCTAACCCAACGTGCCACGCGACATGTATGGCTCAGGCCCAGGGGCTTAGGTTAGGGAAAATATACAGGGGTATGCATTTTCCCCTGACTCGTGCACGAACAAGCCAAGACCAGGGCAGAGTACAAGAAACCAAGAGATTCAAAGAAACAGCATGCAGCTCAGAGAGACTAAGGCCGAGCCCTAGAAGTAGATGACCAAGACACTCCGGCAGTGTCTGTCGGGGCTCGCGGAGGCAAAACCACCTCACCAACCACTCCAGCATGACCCACATCATCGATCAATGCGGCAATGATTAAGTGGCAGCCATTCGCCACATGGCAGCCATTTCCTACAGAAGAAACCCACAGATGACACCCGTCATGTGACGTGTCAAGAGAACAGGCACGAAGCTGGCAGGATAGCCGGACAATCGTTGTCGGGCAACCAGTGATGTGACACTAAGCGGTGCATTTAATGTGCCCTGTCAGCCCGCAGAGTTAGGTATGATAGCACTATTTGTTATCATATCAGTGCATAACGACTACTTTGCCATTGTGGTGACCCCTTAATCTATAAAAGGAGGCCCATGGCAACCATAGAAAGGGTTGGAAAGTTGATGAACCCACACCCCCATACGCGAGTAGTTACTACTGCCCTAAGGCAACCCCTGCCAGGCAAGTGTACTATGCTTCACCACCTCCATTCCACCATCAATCCACCAAAGTAGGAGTAGGGTTTTACGCCTTGTGGCGGCCCGAACCTGGGTAAATTGCTTGTGTTCTCTCTATCGTGCTATCGTACGCTGGTCTACTCTTTGTGCAACGCGACGTCCCCCTGCCAAACTAGCAAGGGGCCTCCCGGTCCCATAGGTGGCCGCGGATATCCCGCGATAGACTATGACTACAGAGTCTCTCAAGGAACATGCTTTGGAGGCAAGCGACAAGGTGGCGAGCAAGGATGATGCTTCCATCTTTGGGGGCGAGAGTGATGATGTGCTATCTTCGGCCTTCATCCACTGCGACAGTGACAAGATGGTTGAGCCTGGGATTTTCCCTTCAACCACAACGACTTATGATGACTTGAGTTACTTTTTCCACCATATTGAGAGCGAGAGCGAGTTCACCACTATCCCCATATATGAGTTGCCCAATTCCCATGTGAGGAGAGCCACAACCCCCCCCCCCCTCCACTTCAGTGAGATGAGTGACTCCACCATATGTGAGTTTGAGTGCACCTATTTTGAGGGAGTGAGTGAGCCACCACATAGAGAGAGTGAGGTAGTTGATAGGCATGTGGGGCCACATCCATTTCTAACGACTTAACCTCTACCTCTATTGTGTCTTCTCATTTGGTGCTAGGTCCCATATACGATGACGCGCCGATCCTCGACGACTTCGTCCTTCCTATGGACAAGACGATGGCCATGGTGGAATATGATGCAACCCCACATGGTTCCATCAAGATGATGATATTGACCACCATTTGGTCTTTCCCACCACACCTACACCACTTGAGTGGAATTAACAAGGTAACATAGGTGAAGGTGATGCTCTTCTCCCACTAGTGGACATTCATGACATTGATAGCATGATGTTGATAAACCTATTACCATGATTCATGCTAGTGCAACTTCCACATGCGATGATTTACCCATTTATGATGAGATTGATGATTGCCATGAGGAGTCTATTAGTTGTGATGCCATGTTACATAGAATTTCTTATGACAATTCTTTAGTTCACATCATGTTTGATAATCCTCTTGACTTGTCATATGCTATGCATGAGATCAACCATATGTCATATTTGCAATCTCGTCGTAGTAACTATGCATATGCCATTAAAATAAACCCAATTTGCACTTATGGCATGGATGACAAGCCCACAATTATTGGCATTTTTTTCTTGTGATGATATTGATATGCTCCCTTTGCATCATTTATGTCATATGCCATGCCATGACCACCAAGCTTCGGATATGCATTGTTTTGGATGTTGTCCATTTTCTCCATCTGTTGTTTCCATTATTGCTCATGAGGAGACCCCCATAGTTTCCTCATACATGTTTGGAGATTTTGATCACTCCCATCCATTGCATGATCCCAATACTTGTGTGCACAATATGCTCCCCATGAATGATGTGCCATATAATTGCATGCTAAATTTGTTCCCCCATCGTTTTATACATAATAACTATTCTTTCATGATGGATGACATGTTTTTATACCATGCATCAAATTTCTTTGAGCATTTGTTATCTTTTGCTAACTCACACGTGCACATACACATCATGATGGATGATGTGTACATTTACCACACACATAGTTTGTTTGGTTTGTGTCTCATTTAGGTACCCATGAATACTTGTAAACCTCACAATCCCATGAGTTGACAAAGCGAGCTCTAGAGAGAAATGATGACTTGGGATCCCGTGGATTAGTTTTCCCACCGCTAGCTTCACGCAAAGACTTCGCACATTTCTTCTACACGGCCCTCACTTGGCTATGGGTTATTGTCCATTACATATTATATGCCCATCTTGCCATGTTCACTTTGCATGACATGCTTATTCATATACCTTTACCATGCATTTGTGACCCATGCTTTGCATTACACATGAGGATTGATTCTACTACTTGTATGTGTATTTGCAAGCTTGGTGGAGATATTGCTTGTTATTGCCATGTTCCATTTGTGACCCATACCTATGATGATACTTTGACCATGATTTGCCTTCGTGCTTGTGATATGTCAAATGCATTTCCTATATCCACCATTTGCTAACATGACATGATTGCCATGATTTCCATGATTTCCTCTAGTATGTTGCATACTCTCACTACTAGCTTACACGACTTGATTACTATGATCACTAGCCTTGTTGCATCACCGATGATTCACACTTGCTCGTTTCATGCGGTTGATGACAACCATCTACATGCTTTGCACATGATTGTTATTGCTTATTGTCATATATCTCCATATGTTGCCTCTCTCATGCTAGATGATTTGCCATGTATTGAGTGCAACAATGATTTTAGTCTTGCTAATGAGATTGCCCCCATAGCATTCACATATATTTGGATCTTTTGACATATTTCTGTGAAGCATGCTTGCCTTACTTCTTTGCACCATATACCTAGTGCCATGAATATTGCCATTGCTGCATCATATTATTCATGCACTTGTGCTTCTAATAGTTATGTGCAAGAGAAGAGAACCATCATGATGGATGATGTGTTTATCTACCATGTGCATACGTTCTTTCTTTTGTTGTGTGCATGTGTAGGATAGTTGGACTTCATGTCGACTTCCACTTCACTTGAGTTAACCATCAGAGCTCTTGAGAGCGAGCCTCATACATTCTACCCTCACTCGCTTCTACATCGCACTTGCTTGTCTTTCGGCATTGTGAAGGACACACAAGGACATACTTTCGAGGAGATATCCTTCTCTCTTGAGACCCCCGACACCATGAGGAAGAATATTGTGGATCATACTACTTGTGTTGCTTGCACCATGAGACTTATTGGTCATCTTGGACTATTTGATTGTGCACATGTTAGAGATCTTGCTTCCACTTGTCATTTTCTCCTTTCCATGCCTCGTGACATATATACCTTGTGTGTTGCATCCAATTCTTGGATTAGTTGCTCCTATCATATATTCGGATGCAACAATGTCATTTCTTCACATAAGCCATGACCAATTGATCGGTACATGCTTGACATGATTGCCTCACACACGATGAACAATTTCTCTTTTCTATTTTGTTGAGTGCCACAATATTTTCACCACACCCTATGCACGTTATGCTTGGAATGTCTTGCACTTGACCCATGTGTTTAGACACTTCATTTTATTTGATGTTGTGAAATGCTTCTTATGCCTACCATAGACCTTTCATTGAGCGCTGTGTGCATGTTTGCTATGACATTGAGGAAGATGTGTAATCTCTCGTTATACGTATTTGCATCACTACCTCACATTTACATGCTTGTTCACATGATGACCTTGATTGTGCTCAAATTATATGCTTACATGCCATGTCACAATCCTTTGTCACAGCATATGTTATGCTTGATGACGACACTTGTTGGGTGGATCATCGCTTGAATGCTTGGTTTTGCACTAAGCTAACCACATTTGTTTTCCAAGTGTTTGTTGTCCTTGATCCTTTTGAAGGAACCACACGACGGTGCAACATTGAGTACTTGGTGATCGTCCTCTACAACACGGAGACACCATCTCTTTCCCATGGTGATTTGGTTTTTGATACGAGGTCGGATCTTTCCCAAGGTGGAGGGGATGATGCGGAGCATCTGATGTCTACTACGCAACTTTATTCTTGTAGACTCGTGTTGGGCCTCCAAGTGCAGAGTTTTGTAGGACAATAGAAATTTCCCTCAAGTGGATGACCTAAGGCTTATCAATCCGTGGGAGGCATAGGATGAATATGGTCTCTCTCAAACAACCCTGCAATCAAATACAAGAAATCTCTTGTGTCCCCAACACACCCAATACAATGGCAAATTATATAGGTGCACTAGTTCGTCAAAGAGATGGTGATAAAAGTGTAATATTGATGGTAGAAACATATTTTTATAATCTGAATAAATAAAAACAGCAAGGTAGAAAATAGTAAACATGCACAAAAACGGTATTGCAATGCTTGAAAATGAGGCCTAGGGTCCGTACTTTCGCTAGTGCAATCTCTCAACAATGCTAATATAATTGGATCATATAACTACCCCTCAAAGTGCGGTGAAAAATCACTCCAAAGTTCCTATCTAGCGGATAACATATGAAGAAATCGTTTGTAGGGTACGAAACCACCTCGAAGCTATTCTCTTTGATCGATCTATCCAAGAGTTCGTACTAAAATAACACCAAATAATTTCAGATTCTTAATACTCAATCCAACACAAAGAACCTGAAAGAGTGCCCCAAGATTTCTACCAGAGAAACAAAAGACGAGAACATGCATCAACCCCTATGCATAGATTACCCCAATGTCACCGCGGGAATCTGCGAGTTGAATGCCAAAACACATATCATGTGAATCAATATGATACCCCATTGTCACCACGAGTATTCATATGCAAGACATATATCAAGTGCTCTCAAATCCATAAAAGTATTCAATCCGATAACAACGAAATCTCAAAGGAAAAAACTCAATTCATCACAACAAGATAGATAGGGGAAAACAACATATGATCCGACTATATTAACATAGCCCGCGATAAATCAAGATCGTGACATCTCAAGAACACAAGAGAGAGAGAGATATTAAACACATAGCTACTGGTACAAACCCTCAACCCCGAGGGTGGACTACTCCCTCCTCATCGTGGTGGCCGCCGTGGATGCTGAAGATGGCCACCGGTGATGATTCCCCCCTCTGGCTGGGTGCCGGAACAGGGTCTAGATTGGTTTTCGGTGGCTACAGAGCCTTCCGGCGGCGGAACTTCTGATCTAGGTTAGCCCCGAGGGATTCTGGAATCTTTGGGAATTTATAGGGTAAAGAGTGGGTGAGGGAGGCCACCGAGGTGGGCACAACCCACTTGGGCGCGCGTGGGCCCCCAGGCGCTCCCTCGTGGGTTGTGCCCCCTCGGGGCACCTCCAGGTGCTGCTCTGGCCCATCCTAGGTGTTCTGGTCCATAAAAATTCTCCAAAAAATTTAGCGGTGTTTGGACTCCGTTTGATATTGATTTCCTGCGATGTAAAAAACAAGCAAAAAACCGCAACTGGCACTAGGCACTGGGTCAATAGGTTAGTCCCAAAAAAATGATATAAAGTTGCTACAAAATGATTGTAAAACATCCAAGAATGATAATATAATAGCATGAATACTTCATAAATTATAGATACATTGGAGACGTATCGGCATCCCCAAGCTTAACTCCTACTCGTCCTCGAGTAGATAAATGATAAAAGAAATAATTTATGAAGTGTGAATGCTAGCAAAGTGCATAAGTTTGATCAATGATAATTTCAATCACTTTTCCTAGCATCATAACAACAATTATTTCATATAAGCTTCTCATGTTGTAGTAGCAACCAATTCACATGTTAAGGTTCAAACAATGAATTATCATGAAACTCAACAACCTATGTTCTTAGTCACCAAGCAATTGCAATTCAACTTATTCAATGGAGTTTAAGTAAGAGCTTCACATACTCAACCATCATATAGTCTTCTATGATTGCTAACACTCACCGCATACACATGAGCAACATGTTTCTACCGGACACACGGAAAGATAGGGGCTTATTGTTTTGCCTCCCAACGTATTCACCTCAAGGGTGATGTCAACAATAATAACTCATGCTACCCATATTCAACTGGACATATGTGCCTAGATCTTTCCTCACCACATGATGCTTGCCAAAGGGAAAAAATAAAAAGGAATAGAGAGAAAAACTTTGACTCTTGCATAAAGTAAATACATAAAAGTAAAAGACAGGCCCTTCGCAGAGGGAAGCAGAGGTTGCCATGCACTTATTTGTTTGTATGCTCAACCTCTTAGTGCAAAAGAATGTCACGTTATATTGCCCCTTATGATAGCAACCTTTATTATGCAGTCTGTCGCTTTTATTCTTTGCCATCACAAGTTTGTACAAAACTCAATTTTCTCTTAGACTAAATGATCTAACACTTTTAGAAGCAATTTTTATTGCCGTATTGTAGCGATGACAACTTACTTAAAGGATCTTGCTCAATCCTTACATAGGTATGGTGGACTCTTGAAGATAAGATTTGGGTTTAAGGGATTTTTGGATGCACAAGTAGTATCTCTACTTTGTGCGGAATTTTTGGCTAGAAAAGATGGGGGGCAAGCACCACATGTTGAAGGATCTATGACAATATAACTTCTATGTGAATATGAACAAACATAAACCATTACGTTGTCTTCCTTGTCCAACGTCAACAATTTTGGCACATAATATTTTGATGGGGGTTCACAATCACAAAAGATTTCCAAGATAGTGTATTTGCATGTGAAAGTTCTCTTCCTTATACTAATTATTCGTGAATTGCATGTATGACCAATATTGTGATTGTCAAGCCTCAAAAGATTTCACTTTCTAAACCCAATGTGAAGCTACCACTAGGCATGATATGATTTAAACTTCATGACATTCAATTTATTCAACAGTCTACTCATAGCATATAGGTGAAGCACAAGAGTAAATGACAAGCTACTCCAAAAAGATATAAATGAAGATCATGGGAATAATATTTCTTTCTCTCAAATTAATTTAAGTGAAGCGATAGAGAATTTCTTCAAAAATACTAAAGCACACCATGCTCAAAAATATATAAGTGAAGCACTAGAGCAATTCCATAGAAAAGAGCTTCGTTGACGGGATGTGAATGCCACTTACCTAGCCTCCCTGGCAACTATTTGGGGACTCTATTTTATTTAAAAAATTTAATATCTAAGTATCTTATTAAAACAGCAAGCAAAATGAAAATAAAATGACATTCTAAGAATAGCACAACTCATGTGAAGAAGCAAAAACTTAGGATCAACCGATACTAACCGATAATTGTTGAAGACGAAAGGTGGGATGCCTATCGGGGCATCCCCAAGCTTAGATGCTTGAGACTTCTTGAAATATTATCTTGGGATTCCTTGGGCATCCCCAAGCTTGAGATTTTTTGTCCCCTTAATTCTTCTCATATCATGGTTTTCCTAAATCTCAAAAGCTTCATCCACACAAAACTCAACAAGGACTCATGAGATAAGTTAGTATATAGCAATGCAAAAACCTTATCATACTCTACTGTAGCAAATCACTAAAATTATTATTCAACATTTCACACTAAACGCCTTTGCATATTTAGTAATCCTATCCTCAAATAGAATCATTAAACAAGCAAACATATGCAAACAATGCAAACATAACAGCAGTCTGCCAAAACAGTACAGTCTGTAAAGAATGCAAGAGTATGAATACTTCCCTAACTCCAAAAGTTATGAAAATTTGCCACGCTGTAGAAAATTTATCAGAGCTCATTTTGAAAAAGGTTTCAAAATTTTATCACATTATGACTTTTCTAGGGAATTTTTGCAACAGCAACTTTCTGTTTTCAAACAACAACATGTATACTTGCAAAATAAGCATGCCAAAGGCTATACTTGATATTTTTATTGAAAATAAAGATGCAAAACATTATTCTAAATAACAGAAAGCAAATACTAACAAAATAAAATGATGCTCCAAGCAAAACACATATCATGTGACGAATGAAAACATAGCTCCGAGTGAGGTTACCGATAATGTTGGAGACGAAAGAGGGGATGCCTTCCGGGGCATCCCCAGGCTTAGTTGCTTGGATCTTCCTTGGATATTAACTTGGGGTGCCTTGGGCATCCCTAATCTTAGATTTTTTTTTCACTCCTTATTCCCCTCATATCGATATCTCACCCAAAACTTGAAAACTTCAATCACACAAAATTTAACGGAACTTTGTGAGACAGGTTACTATGATAAAGAGCAAACCATTTCACTTTGGTACTATCAAAGACAAGATTCATAATTGTTTCCAGACAATGTCTACTGTAGCATATCATTTCTAAAATTTGTATTGAGCAATATAAGCCATAGAAACTAGAAAACAAGCAAACTATACATTGAAAAAAGAATCTGTCAAAAACAGAATAGTCTGTAGTAATCTGTACTCCAACCATACTTCTGCTACTCCGAAAATCCTGAAAAATAGGAAAACCTGGCAATTTTGTGTATTAATCTTGTGCAAAAATAATCATCATTTTATCACACTTTTGTTAAAAATGAGAATTGTTTTGCTGAGTGCAAAAGTTATTGTTTTTTAGCAAGATCAAATCGACTATCACCGTAAGCCATCCCAAAGGTCTTACTTGGCACTTTATTGAAATGAAAGCAATAAAACATGATTAATACATTAGCCTAATCATGTGAACACACAAAAACAGTAGGTAAAAGTTTTGGGTTATCTCCCAACAAGCGCTTTTCTTTAATGCCTTTTAGCTAGGCATGATGATTTCAATGATGTTTTGCATAAAAGATAAGAACTGAAACACAAAGAGAGCATCATGAAGCACATGACTAGCACATTTAAGTATAACCCACTTCCTATGCATAGGATTTTGTGAGTAAATAATTTATGGGAGCAAGAATCATCTAGCATAGGAAGGCAAAACAAGCAAAACATCAAGATTTTCAACACATAGAGAGGAAACTTGAGATTATTGAGATATCTAGAAGCATATGTTCCTCTCTCATAATAATTTTCAATAGCATCATGAATGAATTCAACAATATAACTATCACATAAAGTATTCTTTTCATGATCCACAAGCATAGAAATTTTCTTACTCTCCACATAAGCAAATGTATTCTCATGAATAGTAGGGGGAGCAAACTCAACAAAATAACTATCATGAGATTAAAAATTAAAATCATGATGACAAGTTTCATGCTTATAATTATTCTCTATAACATATATGTCATCACCATAATCATCATAGATAGCAACTTTGTTTTCATAATAAATTGAAACCTCTTCCAAAATAGTGGATTCATCATTAAATAAAGTTATGTCCTCTCCAAATCCACTTTCATCAATATAATCATCATAAATAGGAGGCATGCAATCATTATAACAAATTTGCACATCAAATCTTGGGGGACTAAAAATATCATCTTCATCAAATATAGCATCCCCAAGCTTATGGCTTTCCATATCATTAGCATCATGGATCAAAGAATTCATACTAACACCATTGCAATCATGCTCATCATTTATACCAAACATTCTATTGAATTCTTCTTCTATCAATTGAGCACAATTTTCATTTCCATCATTTTCATGAAAGCCATTATAAAGATGAATAATATGATGCAACCTCAATTCCATTTTTTTGTAGTTTTCTTTTGTAAACCAAACTAGTGATAAAACAAGAAACTAAAATATTCAATTGCAAGATCTAAAGATATACCTTCATGCACTCACCTCCCGGCAATGGCGCCAGAAAAGAGCTTGATGTCTACTACGCAACTTTATTCTTGTAGACTCGTGTTGGGCCTCCAAGCGCAGAGTTTTGTAGGACAGTAGCAATTTTCCCTCAAGTGAATGACCTAAGGTTTATCAATCCGTGGGAGGCATAGGACGAAAATGGTCTCTCTCAAACAACCCTGCAATCAAATACAAGAATCTCTTGTGTCCCCAACACACCCAATACATTGGCAAATTGTATAGGTGCACTAGTTCGGCGAAGAGATGGTGATAAAAGTGTAATATTGATGGTAGAAATATATTTTTATAATCTGAATAAATAAAAACATCAAGGTAGCAAATAGTAAATGGGCACAAAAACGGTATTGCAATGCTTGAAAATGAGGCCTAGGGTCTGTACTTTCGCTAGTGCAATCTCTCAATAATGCTAATATGATTGGATCATATAAACACCCCTCAAAGTGCGATGAAGAATCTTTCCCTAATAATAAAGCACAGATTGACTCCGTCGGTTTCACTGTCGCTTTCCTTTAATAAAGTGATAAATAATTACCCACCACTGCCATCCATGTAGGTGAAAAAACCGATTCGTTAATATGTAGTTACAAAAATTCATCCCTCATTGTCCCGATGAACCCCGATATGCCTCGACCAGCTTGCATGGGCCTCAGCCCATCAAACGATCGGGGAAATAATAGAACAGGCGGGCGGAAGTGGGCGTACGAACAGAGCCAACTAATGATCGTGTGCAAGAAAGAGGATTTGATCATCTGCTACATAATCCCACCTCGCTACCTTATAGTAAAATAAACCAATTTAAATACTGCTGCAAGTTGAAATCAATAAACCAGCTGGGATCAATAGGAAAGGGTGGGCAAAGAAATTAATACTGAGGAAGAAGATGATCCAGATTTGAAATCTCAAAAGAAGGAAGATGGATGGATGGAAGATTCTGAGAAAAACAGATATGCGATGGTGAAGCAGAGGCATGGCAGTGTGCAGGGACGGGATAGCGGTGAACTCCAGTGGATCCTATGTGGGGGTGGGTCTCAGAAAGAGATGTGAAACGGGAGGAAGAAATGGGAAAAAGGACAGAGGGCGTAGAAGGGCGCCGCGGTGGGGAGAGCCCATGATGTTCTTTCTTTATTATTTGGGATGTGGATGTGGAACTGACATGGTAGCTAGCGCTAACACACATGTTGAGGGGATGGATACTGATACGTCTCCAATGTATCTATAATTTTTTATTGTTCCATGCTATTATATTATCTGTTTTGGATGTTTAATGGGCTTTAATATGCTCCTTTATATTATTTTTTGGCACTAACCTATTAACCGGAGGCCCAATGCCTGTTTCTGTTTTTTTGCCTATTTTAGTGTTTCACAGAAAAGGAATATCAAACAGAATCCAAACGGAACAAAACCTTCGCGAGGATCTTTCTGGGAACAAATGCAAACCAGGAGACTTGGAGTGGAAGTCTGGAACTCCGTGAAGCTTCCATGAGGCAGGAGGGCGCGCCCAGGGGGGTAGGCGCATCCCCACCCTCATGGGCCCCATGGAGCTCCACCAACGTACTTCTATCGCCTATATATACTCTTATACCCTAAAAACATCAGGGGGAGCCACAAAACCACTTCTCCACCGCCGCAACCTTCTGTACCCGTTAGATCCCATCTGGGCCTTTTCCGGCAATCTATAGGAGGGGGATTCGATCATGGAGGGTTTCTACATCAACACCATAGCCTCTCGATGATGTGTGAGTATTTTACCACAGACCTTTAGGTCCATAGTTATTAGCTAGATGGCTTCTTCTCTCTCTTTGGTTCTCAATACAAAGTTCTCCTCGATGTTCTTGGAGATCTATTCGATGTAATACTTTTTGCGGTGTGTTTACCGAGATCCAATGAATTGTGGATTTATCATCAAATTTATCTATGAACAATATTTGGTTCTTCTCTGAATTCTTATATGCATGATTTGATATCTTTGGAAGTCTCTTCGAATCATCGGTTTAGTTTGGCCTACTAGATTGATCGTTCTTGCAATGGGAGAAGTGCTTAGCTTTGGGTTCAATCTTGTGGTGTCCTTTCCTAGCGACAGTAGGGGTAGCAAGGCACGTATTGTATTGTTGCCATCAAGGATAAAAAGATGGGGTTTATATCATATTGCTTGAGTTTATCCCTCTACATCATGTCATCTTGCCTAAAGCATTACTTTGTTCTTATGAAGTTAATACTCTAGATGCATGCTGGATAGCGGTCTACTTAATACGGACGTGATGCCTATATTTCATAATCATTGCCTAGATATTCTCATAACTATGCGCTCTTCTATCAATTGCTTGGCAGTAATTTGTTCACCCACCGTAATACTTGCTATCATGAGAGAAGCCACTAGTGAAACCTATGGCCCCTGGGTCTCTTCCTTATTATATTGCATCTTTTTATTATCGCATCTCGTTTACTATTTTGCAATCTTTACTTTCCAATCTATACAACAAAATACCAAAAATATTTATCTTACTATCTTTATCATATCACACTTTCATAAGTGACCGTGAAGGGCTTGACAACCCCTTTATCGCCTTGGTTGCGAGGTTCTCGATTGTTTGTGCAGGTACTAGGTGACTTTCATGTTATCTCCTACTGGATTGATACCTTGGTTCTTAAAAACTGAGGGAAATACTTACACTACTTTGCTGCATCACCCTTTCCTCTTCAAGGGAAAACCAGCGCATGCGCAAGAGGTAGCAAGAAGGATTTCTAGCGCCGTTGCCGGGGAGATCTACGCTCAAGTCAAGACATACTAAGTACCCAGCATAAACTCTTCTCCCTCACATTACATTGCTTGCCATTTGCCTCTCGTTTTCCTCTCCCCCACTTCACCTTTGCCGTTTTATTCGCCCCTTTTCCGTTCACCTCTTTTCGCTCGCTTCTTGTGTGCTTGTGTGTTAGTGATAGAGGCGAGGGTCCCGATCTTTCGATGAGATGATAACTATCGATTTGGTGGAGACGACTTTGACGATCCGACTACAAACTTGCACGACGTTGCGCCTTAGCAATCGCTAAACCAACCCCGAGAGGTTATTGACCACGCAGGAGCAAGAAGGTCTATTCCTGTAAGCAATCGAAGAACAAGAAAGAATATGATTAAGCAATCTGAATATTGCGAATATGGATGAAGTATTGATTAAAGTGGGGTTTCATAAGCGGTCTTGGTCTGGTCGTTGGACACAAACGAAGTACATGAAGTTGCAGCGATGGCTAACTTTTAACTAAATAAAACCCAAGTCTAAACGAAGCCTTAAGGGCTATATATATAGGGAAAAGAGAGGGGATTTTGTCCACCCTTGGCAAGGTGGGACTAAAACACCTCCTAAGTCGTTTCCCCTATAATATGGACTCTAAAAATAGATTACATGGGCCTGGCCCAAAATAAGGTGGCGCAACACCAATAATAAGCTATGGAGGAAATTTATGAAAGGCCATCTTGTATATTTCGTCCATCTTCTTGTATGTCATCATGGTGGCTTCAAAGTCCGGAAATCTCCACTTGAACCTCCGTTCTTGTTCTCTTTGCACGCACCTCATCTCCGTGCTTGACCATGCTCCAATGTTCATCCTTCTTGTCCGTGCTAGGCCCTTAAATTGCAAGCAACACAAATGTATCTAAGTTAGGCAGCATCATATTCGCATGAACACTAGAAACATTACCAAGAAACGAAAGTACCTGATAATTTAATTGGCGTATCTGAGCTCTAGCAACTGTTCCAAGAGGTAAAACAACAGGGGGGATATGGGTGTAACTGTGGTAGCCATGTCCTCATCATCCTCCCTTCTTGAAACAAAGCCGTCCTCGGCGTTGCTTAATCTGAAATTATGGGCTAACATAGAGACAAGGTGTACACGTTGTATATGTATATGTCATCCATTTTAACTGATCTCAGTTGTGGCACATGTGGACACAGTTATATACAAGAGCACCCCAAAAGTCGTGAAAAAAAAAGCAATATATTATCACAAGAAGTCAAAGGCATGAAAATATTGCAACCTCAGTTTGCACATATAAGTGAAGCTCTTATTTCATAATAAAATTGGCAATGCTCATCATTAAACCATCCAACCTGATGAACCATCACCAAGATTAGAGGTTATTATCAAAATGATTAAACATTGGCACACTATTTTCAAACGTATTTTGATCCAAATCTGATCTTTTCACTGATTCCACATGGTTCTTTTGCATCAATAGTTAATTCAATGGGTTCACTCCAATTGTTTTGATCACATGCAAAGTTCAAATCATGACATAGTCCTCTAAAATAGCTGGTGTGATCAAAGTAGTGGGTAGCTCATCGCATGGTTCATTTAAATTGACAAGGCATTGATCATACTCATGTGGAGGTGGAAGGTCGATACCTTTGTCATTACCTCTTATGATCAACAAAGATGATTTATGCACTCTAGGTGGCGACATGTCACAAGGTGGAGGTGATGTAGTGCTCTCAACAATGGATGTTGTTTGCCATAGGAGACGCAGTGGTGGAAGGAACAACCGTCGCAACTCGTGGGATTTGCACCTTCCGCTTGTTTATCTTGTGGGCAACACGTCTTGTTATCTCCTGTTCAGCTTTGCAAGCAGGACGAAAAAACGGTCCATAGGATAACATGTTTCATGAATTAGTATCTCCTGAATGTCACGGTTTAATCCTCCCCAAAATCTATCCATAAATTCTTCTTCACTTTCTTCTAAAGAGGAATGCAACAAGGTAGTTTGTAAATCATCATAATATTTCGTTACAGTGTCACTACCTTGTTTTAAATGTTGCAACTTTTTAATCATGTCACGAGTATAATAAGCGGGGACGAATGTATGTCGCATGGCAAGTTTCAAATCATCCCAAGTAATAGGTATATAATCAGGGTGTAACCGACAATATTCACTCCACCAAACTAAAGCATAACCAGTGAAAGAACCAACCGCAACCTTAACTTTTTTACATTCATCAAAATTATGGGAAGCAAATATAATATTTATGTCGAACTCCCATTCAATATATAAAGCAGGTCTAAAACGGCCATTAAATGATGGTATAGAAACATTAACCTGATCATGTGCATTTGGATGTTTATGCACCTCTCATGATCGTTGTGGAATTTGCATAGGTGGTGGCACGTCTCCCGCGATCGACAAAGCCCATGGATTGACTCTAGATCCTGTCATGATTAGTAGAAACAAGAAACAAAATCCAAAAATAATGTTCCTATAACTACTAGGATGTGGTAGTAAAACGCTCACAGTAAAGCAAATATCAATGTCTTACAATGTCTTACCATGCAGCAGGCGGTGATCGGCAACCAGCGGTGTCAAGTAACTCCAAAAGTTGGGTAAAGCGATTGCCAGGTGAACATGTGGATAGACGGTGTAGAAATATGTGGAGCTGGGTTGGCCTTATATATGTGGGAAAAAAAATGCTACAACCACGTTAATTAGTGCAAGCTGAAAATTCGTTCAAAGTGGTCGAGTGCTGATCCTAGGCTAGACCGTGCTAGAGACACGAGCCTAAGACACAAATGAAATTCACGTGCCCTGGCAACCAAGTACTCAAGTTGCAACAAAAAAAATATGAGCAACGTAGCGACAAGCCAAACGAGCAATACTACAAGTATGTATGATATCTGCAAATATTTGGTATGTGGCTAATCTCTCTTTTCTTTTGTTTCTGCCTCAATGTCTTTCTCCCTCACGTGCAACTTCTTTTTTTGCCCGATAAACAATTTCCAAGTACTACCGAACAAACGTGATTGCTCTTCTTTTTTTTCACTATCCAGTTCCTTTTCTTTTTCTTCCTATTCTCTGATTTTCTTTTTGAATCCTTCCAAAAGATGAGCACGCAGCACTTTAATGTCTCCTATCCCAAAAATTCCAAAGAAAACATCCACGTTATCCCCTTCCTTTATTGGCTGATCTCTTCTCTTTATTGGCTGATCCCTTTTCTTGTTGTGTTGGTCGATCTGTTTTTTTTTGACTTTCCAATTAGTAAGCACAACTCACGTTCTTCCTTCCTTCCTTCTTTCCCTTTTTTTAAAGAAAATTGCCCCAAAAACGGCCACCAACCAAACCGATTGGCACTTGCCTTTTTTTTAATCTTTTCCTTATCTCTTTTGGCAACGTCCAAAAATAATTCCTCACAATAAATGCCGATTCCAAAACCTGCACCACCACGTTACTAACCAAAAAAATAGCATTGGAGGCCGATCCAATCTTTAATTTCCAAATTCTGTTTTTTTTGGCCGGTCAGAATCACCTTTTTTTCAATCTCTTTGATTTCCGTCCAAACTCAAACAACTAAGGTGGGAGGATCACGTCCCAAATCCCACCAGATCTGATCTCTCTCCGTGAATTGTTTATTCTTTCCAAATAAACTACAAGTGCAAACGGAAACTATTAACTCTCCTTGATTCCTTTCCAAAGTTAAACAGCCAACGTGGATCGCTTCCTAAACTCCAACCGAATCTGTTTTTTGTTTCCTTTTTTTCGCGGATCTCAACCTTTCCAAAGTATCAACAGATCGGCCTACAGTTTCTTTTTTTTTGTTGGCAACGTCCCAAAAGGTCAACCGATCTGCTATAATTTCTCTCTTCAAACGTTTTTCTCTCGTTAAAAAAACCAACGAGGATATGTACGGGGCTACGGGCGAGGGACCAGCAGAATCACGTGACCTACTTCCTTCCTTCGATCAACTCCAATGATCGCTGCTTCTTCTGTTTCCTCTATGATCGATCCAAACTTATGTAGTTTCCAAACAAACTCTATCTCGTATCCTCTCCTCTTTTTTTTTCTTTTTTTCAGATTTCTTTCTCTCTCTCTGAGATGACACAAGAAACAAGATGAACCGAGAAGATGATGACAATGATCGACGAAAGTGGATGGATGGTGGTGACGACGGTGAACAAAATAAGTGACAGTGGACGATGACAATGAAGTGGATGATGGTGGTTGTAGAGATAGCGTGAACAAAACGTGACTAGAACCCGAAACTCTAAAAGTCTAGACACTAAAAACCAGCAACTCGACACACGATGCAACCATAAAATTCAACAATGCAAAAACTAAGTGATAATAGCGAAAGGCTCAGACTGTCTGGGATACGGATGAACTAATCTAACTCTTGTTTTTTTTGGCTTTTTCTTGGACTCTAGGTATGAAGAACAGATGCAACCTGACTACGAAAAACTGGAAAATCTCATCGAGCAACCTGAAAACTGATACCACTTGATAGAGGCGAGGGTCCCGATCTTTCGATGAGATGATAACTATCGATTTGGTGGAGACGACTTTGACGATCCGACTACAAACATGCACGACGTTGCACCTTAGCAATCGCTAAACCAACCCCGAGAGGTTATTGACCACGCAGGAGCACGATCAACCTGACCACGAAGGTCTATTCCTGCAAGCAATCGAAGAACAAGCAAGAATATGATTAAGCAATCTAAATATTGCGAATATGGATGAAGTATTGATTAAAGTGGGGTTTCATAAGCGGTCTTGGTCTGGTCGTTGGACACAAACGAAGTACACGAAGTTGCAGCGATGGCTAACTTTTAACTAAATAAAACCCAAGTCTAAACGAAGCCTTAAGGGCTATATATATAGGGAAAAGAGAGGGGATTTTGTCCACCCTTGGCAAGGTGGGACTAAAACACCTCCTAAGTCGTTTCCCCTATAATATGGACTCTAAAAATAGATTACATGGGTCTGGCCCAAAATAAGGTGGCGCGACACCAATAATAAGCTATGGAGGAAATTTATGAAAGGCCATCTTGTATATTTCGTCCATCTTCTTGTATGTCATCATGGTGGCTTCAAAGTCCGGAAATCTCCACTTGAACCTCCGTTCTTGTTCTCTTTGCACGCACCTTCATCTCCGTGCTTGACCATGCTCCAATGTTCATCCTTCTTGTCCGTGCTAGGCCCTTCAATTGCAAGCAACACAAATGATAGAGGCAAAGGTGTCCCGATGTTTCGATGAGATGGTGGCTATCGTTTTCTGTGGGAGTCGACCTTGACGATCCGACTACGAACGTGCGAGACGTCGCGCCTTAGCAATCGCTAAACCAACTTCCGAGGGGTTATTGACCACGCCGGAGCACGATCAACCTGACCACGAGGGCCTGTTTCCTGCGAGCAAACGAAGAACAAGCAAGAAACTGAGATTGCAATCTGGATATTGCGAATATAAGATGAAAGCTTTATTGATCAAGGTGGGGTTCTGTGACGTCTTGGTCTGGTCGTTGGAC